>NC_059328.1:155673544-155893544 GCF_018350155.1 Leopardus geoffroyi
AGCAGACAAGGTTACCCAAATATGAAACATTTATTTTTAGACATTGGGCAACATGATGCACAAGACTGTGATCCCTGAGAGAAAGAACATAGACAAGGAGAGTCCTATGATGGTCTCAACTTAATACTTGAAATTAGTTTCCAGGCTGTAGCACAGGAAGGGGGAAATACAAAAAGAGCCCCACAATCTCCCTGAATTGAGAAGATGGAAACTGGAGTTTTGGAGGCTGAAGCAGCTAGAATTTGTGGGACAGAGCACCATTAATATATTTCAATACATTTGCCTAACATATTATATTTATGCTATATTAAGTTCATCCTCAAGGATCAGAAATTTTCTTCCATTGAAGATATACTAAACAGATCCTGAAGGTAGTTCCAAAAGAGAAGTTTAGAAATATTTCAGCAAGACTGTTAGTGAAATCAAGATGTAACTTCCCGACCTGTTACTTTAAATGGAATAACAGCTATTTAAATGTATTAATTTCAGTATCTTTACTAAATTGAAACTTCTGTTATGTGACATGAAATGTAATTTGGAAATATAGGTGTCTTTTTTAGTTATTTTGATTGCTGTCAGGTATAGAGTGTTAACTAATTTCCATGTATAGACTAGTCTGAGTTTTGTCAGAGTAGCAGATGTGAAAACAAAGTTGTGGATGGAACATTTGAGAAAGAATAAAGTTAGAGAGAAAGAAAAAATAGGTCCTAAATGGAGTCACTTGTGCTAAGTCACAGGTCAGCAAACCAAGACTTTATACCTAACTTAATTGCAGTTTCAACTTCTCCCAGAAATATAATCTTAAACTAGTAAATCTGGAATTTCCCAGTTTCCACCTGACTGACCCAAAAATAGACGAAGTAATCATCTCTTTCCTTGTCCTTCCCTTTTCAGCCTATAACAGTTTTCCATTTTGTTTAGCGTTGCGCTTAACCAACAAGCTATATGATGTCTATGAGGAAGCAGCTATTCTATGTCTCACAAAATACACCTTTAGAAAATATTGGCCGGGCTACATTACAATTATGCATTAAAAATTAAATTTGGTAAATGTAGATGAACAATATAAGGTAAGTAAAATTCTCAGTAGTTCATTTATTCACAGTTAAACCTGTTGACTGAAATCAAGCATGTTAGAGAAATTAAACCACTTCATAGTATAGTAAAAAGAGGGTAGAAGCCATTTCCTAATCTATCAATTACAACAGTGTCTTTCCATGGGCATGTCTCCTAATCTCTGTGTGTTCTAGTCTTCTCCTCCATAAATGGGAAGGTTTGTACTAAATTATTTTTAAGTCCGTTTCTTCTGTAAGCTTTTAGATTTCTTTTACATGAATAGGTACAATTTTCTAAGTCAAATTTAAATTGAATATTCTTTCATTGAAACATATGGCCAGGAAAACTGTTATTTGTGAGCAACATGTATTTATATTTTTTCTGACTCCCACTTCTGGAAGGTGTTGCCGAAATGACTAATTAATGTATTTTTAATACAAGAGAAATAATCAAATGAGACTTAACTGAATAGAAGCCATAGGCTCAAATATGAAGGTATCTTTATAGCATTGGATTATGACTTTCCTTCAGAGGTACCCCAGTACAAATTCTAGCACAAGCATACAGTGGACACTCTGTATATATTATTAACGTGCATACACAAAGTTCAGAATCATTTTCCTCCTTCCTCATTCATTTTTGATAAATGTTACATCTACTGCCACCTGGCGTCCATAGTGTCAAATATTTTAGAAAGTCATCTGAAAACTTTTTACACTCTTTTTTTCCCCCTTTCTTTTCTTTTCTTTTTTTTTTTTTAAGAGCAGTTTCAGGTTTACAACAAAATGGAGAGGGAAGTACAGAAATTTCTCCTATGCCCCCTGACCCCACTCATGTATAGCCTTTCCCATTATCAGCATGACTCACCAGAGTGGTACATTTTTTTTTTTTTTTTTTTTTTTTACCAAAGGATGAACCTATATTGTCACATTACAGTCACCAGAAATCCATAGTTTACCTTAGAGTTCACTCTTGGTGCTGTACATTCTGTGAGTTTGGACAAATGTGTAATGACATATATCCACTATTATAATATCATACAGAATATTTTCACTGCCCTAAAACCATATGCTCTGCTTATTTATGTCTTCTCTCTTCCCCTCTACCCCTGGTAACCATTGATCTTTTTAATGTCTCCATTAAAAAGTGTCTGGATGCACCACTGTTGATTTATCCATTCACTGAAGAACATCTTAGTTGCTTCTAAGTTTTAGCAATATGAATAAAGGTACTATAAATATCTATGTGCAGGTTTTGTGTGGACATAAGGTATCAACTTCTTTGGGTAAATACCAAGAAGTGTGATTGCTGGATCACATGCTAAGAATATGTTTAGTTTTGTAAGAAACTACCAAACTATCTTCCAAAGTGACTGTACCATTTTGCATTCCCACCAGCAATGAATGATTTCCTGTTGCTTCACATACTCGTTAGCATTTGGTGTTGTAAATATTCCACATTTTAGCCATTCTAATAGGTGTGTAGGCATATCTCATTGTTTTTATTTGCATTTCACTGATAACATCTTTTCATACCCTTATTTGCTATCTGTATATCTTCTTTGGTGAGGTGTCTGTTAAGGTCTTTGTCTCATTGTTTTTAACAAGGTTGTTTGTTTTCTTATTGTTGAGTTTCAAGAGTTCTTTGTATATTTTGGATAGCAGTCTGTTATCAGGTGTATCAATTGCAAATATTTTCTCCCAGTCCATGGCTCATATTCTAATTCTCTTGATGCTGCCTTTTACAGACTTTTAAAAAAAAAATTAATGAAGTTTAGCTTATCAATTCTTTCTTTTATAGATTAGGTCTTTGGTGTTGTATCTAAAAAGTCATCACCACATTCAAAGTCATCTAGGTTTGCTCGTATGTTATCTTCTAGGAGTTTTATAGTTTTACATTGTACAACTAGGTCTTGATCAATTCAGAATAAATATTTGTGAAGGGTTTGAGATTTGTCTAGATTCATATTTTTGCATGTGGATGTCCAGTTGTTCTAGCAGCATGTTGAAGAGACTACTTTTTTTTCCCATTGTATTACTTTTGTTCCTATGTCAAAGATTAGTTGACTATATTTATGAGGTTCTATTTCTGCGCTCTCTATTCTATTCCATTAATCTATTTGTGTTTCCTTTTACCAATGTCCCACTATCTTGATTACTGTAGGTTTTTAGTAAATCTTGAAGTCAAGTAATATCAGTCCTCCAACTTTGTTCTCCTTCAATATTGTGTTGGCTATTCTGGGTTTTTCCTTTCCACATCAACTTTAGAATCAGTTTGTTAATATCCATAGAATAACTAGATAGGATTTTGATGGGAGTGCATTCAATCTATGGATCAAGTTGGGAAGAACTGACATTTTGACAATATTGAATCTTCCTATCCATGAATAGGAAATATCTCTCCATTGATATAGTTCTTTGATTTTATTCATCAGTTTGGTAGTTTTTCTATTTATCTTTTTATAATTTTCTTTTTAATGAGAAGCAAAAGGAAAAGTATGTTTTGTTGATGTTTAAATTTAAGGTCCATCTCTAGATGAGCTGAACAGGGAACGACTTCTGAGTATTTGTAAAAGTGATTTGCGAAGAGGTCATTTCAGCTAGTAAATATGACAGGTTTATTTTAGATTTATTTTCTTTTTTGAGATACATTTTTAACAGTTTGTAATTGTTTTATGCAAAATCTTTTCTTTCTGTACTTGTGATTTTATCACAAACATTCATTTAACTTATTTTCAAGAGGATCACACCTGATACAGAAAAGCCTTCCTTGAATCCCATAATCTTGTATTACATTCTCTGGATTTATGACAAAGCAAAACAAAACAAAACAAAACAAAACAAAACAAAACAAAAAGCTCTCAATAAAACAAAAGAGAGGGACAGTATAAATAGGTTATTTACGAAGTTAGGGTATTTAAATTTTTTTGAAAATTTAAATGTAATTAACATTTCATAAAGCACAATTTATTTTTAAAGTATATCTGAAATAAAATTTGTTTAAATTTATGAACAAGGTGTTTTTACTTCTTCCATTACAATAAAATAGGGTGGAGGAAATTCAAGGTATGGTGGTTAGAGGTACCAGGTAGAATCACTGTCTAGACAGGAAACCAAGGAGAGAAACAGGGAAATCTCTATAAAATAAGAGCGCTGTTTAAATAGCATTCAGTGAAGAAGCTAAGTGATAATATCCATGAGCCACACATACTTTTTAAAAGAGATGTACATATAGCTCTTCAGGAAAGTCTATTTAATTCCAGGGTCTTGGTTGTCTTCTAAGACCTGACCCATCTTTTTTTTTTTTTTTTTTTCAACGTTTATTTATTTTTTTGGGAACAGAGAGAGACAGAGCATGAACGGGGGAGGGGCAGAGAGAGAGGGAGACACAGAATCGGAAACAGGCTCCAGGCTCTGAGCCATCAGCCCAGAGCCTGACGCGGGGCTCGAACTCACGGACCGCGAGATCGTGACCTGGCTGAAGTCGGACGCTCAACCGACTGCGCCACCCAGGCGCCTCAACCTGACCCATCTTAAAAGTAGGTTACGTCTGGGTGTGGCAAGGCTTTGAATATTTACCAAAACCGTTCTAAACAGATACCAAGCTTGAACATTGCCCCCAATTTCTCCTCTCACTTTTCCTCCTTGCGCTAGTCTATGCTCTTGAAGGAGAGCAGAAAAGAAAAATGGCAAGTAAAGTCATATGTGGGGAAGCATCTGATGATGGTCTTTGTCCTTTTTGATGAAGGCAAAAACATTAATAACCAAAGTACTATTTTAGAACTTTGTGTCTTTGCTTCTGGGTCGGCCTTGAATGGCTTTTTTTCACAAATAAATGATCAAAGAAGTCCTAGTACATGTTGACAAAAGGAGAGGTCAATGGCAGATGTTGGAGCATTGGTGGTCTCTAGAAAAATAGAGGCTTTTTGTTTTATCTAAGCAAAAGAGAGAGGAAAGAAGCATAGAGCAAGTGTTTTTCTTTTTTCCCCTGAGATTTCTTTCTTGCTTGCTTGCTTTCTTGCTTTCTTGCTTTCTTGCTTGCTTTCTTCTTTCTTCCTTCCTTTCTTTCTTTCTTTCTTTCTTTCTTTCTTTCTTGCTTGCTTTCTTTCTTTCTTGCTTTCTTTCTAGCTTGCTTTCTTGCTTGCTTTCTTGCTTTCTTCTTCCTTTCTTTCTTTCTTTCTTGCTTTCTTGCTTTCTTGCTTTCTTGCTTTCTTGCTTTCTTTCTAGCTTTCTTTCTTGCTTTTCTTCCTTCCTTCTTCCTTTTTCCTTTCTTTTTTGGGAAAATTTACACCAAAGTCTCTCAAAGTTATTAATTTCCATCACTATTCCCGCTATCCTAGCTTGACTGGCATGAACTTTTATTTGAGTTACAGAAACAGTCTCCATACCTGCTCGGTCACCCTTCAGCATTACCAACTGTAGCCAGTTCTCCATGCTCCCTTTTTAATGGGCGGCCTTTGGGATGAAGGTCAAACTCTTTAATGTATGCACTGTTATCTCTAGCAGGAAGACTTTGCTTTCCTTTTCTGGAGCACCGAGCCCCAACACCTGTACTTAATCCACTTCTACCATCCTGCAGATCTTAGATATCACATTCTCTAAACCCTGTTTGATGAGCTAAGTATGGGTTAAATTCTACTTCTCCATGCTTTCATTATATCCTGAACTTACCCTTATCAAAACTTTACCACATTTTATTATAACTTTCCGTGTGGGTGCCAGAAAATCCCCACAAGGTAATGTTACAGCTGGACCTGGGATGTTGTTCATGACTTAGTCAGGTGGGTGAGGTTGGAGGAAGAAGACACTCTAGGCAGAGGGAATATCATATGCAAAAATAGGAATCTTTGCACACTGCAGCTAATTTCAGTTTTTACATAGATGAAGTTTAGGAAGCACTTGAGAGAATGAGAGAAGATTAGCCAAGAGAAAAGGAGACATGAAAACTCTTGAATACATCCTGCTACATTGTCTGGCATTAATCTGAAAGGGAGACATTCTAAAAGTTTTGTAAATATGAATTGTCATCATTGTATTTGACTTTTAGAAGCATTATTCTTCTTTAAAAAATATGTATTTCTTCAACAACACTAGGAAGGATGATTTGAAAAATAATACAGGAGAGAAAAAAAATAAACACCTAGGGAAACTAGTGAAGTAAAAATGGAACAGAATGGTCAAAACTGATAGTTTTGTTTTGTTTCAAGTAAATTGAGAGGAAGTAAGTATTTATTGGATTCAGGTAGGAAGATAGATAGAAGTATGTAGGATAAATCAAAAGGTTTTGGCATGGGTAACAACAAATGACAATGATGATTTTATTAACCATCGTCTTCCCCCTCAAAAAGTAGCATTGTAAGAAAAATAGATTTGATGGTAGAAGATGATGAATAAAGTTATGCGCATATTGAGTTTGAGATGCTGTGAGACATGCAAGTGAAAGTTTTTAGTAAGAAAGTTTGATGTGTGGACATCAACAGTGTTGTCATTAAAAAAATTCCAAATATGATACTTAAAATCTATAATATTTGTATTTTAATTACATTTTAACACTGAAGGAGTGCACACAATATAATCTAAGAATAACATAGTAGCTTTAAGAGGAAAAAAAACTTTTGTCGAGCTGTATATCTATATAGATACATAATTTTATATATATTGCTAATTTTCTAAACTAAAAAGTTACAACTTAATATTATTTACAAATCACATTGCATGTCATTATTTTCTTGACTTATGCTTGTTACTTTAGAGATTCATATTTGGTAGCAAAACACAGAGAAGAGAACAGCATATCACAGTTAGTAACGTGTAGCAGACGCTGTGGTCTGTTACCCATCCCCCTTCAGGAAAAATTGATTCATTCTTTAGGTTAGAGGAAGTTGGGGCAGGGCTGCTGATGGCTTATAGCTGTGATCCTATACAGAAATTATCCTTGACTAAGATGACTAACCTCATTCAAGGTATGGCCTTTCCCCAGAGGCAGCCCGCATCCAATGACTGGTTAATGTGAGGAAATAGATTTCCAAATATTTCCAAATATTTTCCCTTTATTTGGATATGGGTTAAGCTTCCATAAGTTGACTGAGGCTGTTTTGTAATTGTACTGCAGTTCAATGCTTCCCTTGCTTCTGCTCAGCTGTAATTCCAGGGAGGACTTCCCAAAGAGCTTCCATACAAATCTTCATCTCTGATTCCTCTATCTAAGAAGAAAGTCCATATTGCATAGGAATATTGAAGAAAGTGGAGTCAGTTGCTCTATGTTATATTGTTCTGGGGAAACTATAGGAATTTGAAGCAATATTTCTGGCTTTGCCTTGCAAGTTTGAGAATAAAAGGGTTAGAGGCCAGGGAATGATTGGGCTACATGTTAGAGCTGTGAGGACTATGGAAAGTACAGAGCCCTCCAGGCCAGCTAGAGTGCTGTTTGCAGTGAGGCTATGGGCTGGCTGCATTGATTCCAGACAAAAGAACATCAGTGGTCAGGGACAGGTGAAAACTCCTCATGGACTTGTACCAAACATGGCCAGCAGTGACCGCCTCTTGTCTGGAGATAGTCTGTAGTATGATAAAAACCTGGAGTGCACCCCAGCTCAAGTGAAGCACAAAAGACCTGGATTTAATAAGTCCAGATAACTTGCACTATAGGTTCTTATGAGAGAATGTACTACATTCTTTGCTTCAATACCATTGTTGAAAAAAAGGAGATATTGTCTGAAGATTCAATCATCCATGGGTATTTCTGATTTATGGACACCCCCAAAAATATACATACCCGAACCAGGGCACCAGTGAACTGTAAACTGGCACCCAAGTGATGCAAGTTTTTTCCTGACGTCTTAGGCCATTAACCCACATTAAGTGATATTATCATAAGCATCAGCCTCATGGGACCTGGGGAAGGAAGAGGATGGCGACAGAAGGCTGAAATGATGGCCACTGGCTAATTGTAGCTTTTAATGATCTACCCCACAGGTTTTTGGAAGTCTTCCATATTACATATATTTGGAAAGTGATCTATATCATCAAGCTGGGTTGGCAAGGACACTGTAGTTCTCAGGAATTAAAAACATAATGACTCCATTTGACTGATTTATTTATTTCTTTTAACTTTCTTCTATCAATCACTTTGCTTTCCATCTTTTCCCCTAGGGATTTAACTTTGCGGTATCACTAGTAATGAGCTGTAGAATAATGCAATCTTGTTTCTCTCTTACATAGAAGTTCAAAATTTCTCCATAGAAACAAAGCTAAACAAATACATTTAATGTCATTATTAAAGAACATCTTTCCATTTTTAAAAAGAAGATGAAACAACTATGAAAGGATGAACCATGCTATTGTGTCTAAAAGGCTGGGCTTTCAAGGCAGGTGAACCTTGTCAATGTGTTGAACATTCTAGGTTCTGGCTATTTCATCATCAGGAGGACAATCACGCCTGCTTCGTATGAGTCTGTGAGGATCACATAAGACAGAGTCTATAAAAATACCTTAATGCTGGGCTTGGCCCGTAAGACCCACGGTTAATGCTCAATGATAAACACACAAATAGAGTGATAGATAGTTAAGGTTTTTGAGTGTTCATGACACCCAGGCACTGGCACACAATCACATTATATTCTCATCACAAACCAGGGGTTAGGCATATTTACTACTCCTATTTAACAGACAAGGACACTGGAGCTTATCTTAAATAAATAACTTTATACACAAATGATAAATGAAGCTACATCACTTCTGAGTAGAAACAAAAATCAACGACTGAAGAATGGGGGGAAGACAAAGGGGGAGGCAATGAGGGAGGTGGAGAAGACACAGAGAGAGAAGGAAGCAGAGACGGCAACGAGAGAGACAAAGAGAAGAGAACAGTTTTCTTGAGGTTGTTGAAACAAGAAATACTTTTCATTTCAAGGGCTTTTGACTATGCAGTTTCCTCTGATTGTAAGGCCATCCCCATTCTTTGTCTAACTCTTTTCGATTATATGTCAGTTTAAAAAAACTATTTTTTTAATGTTTATTTATTTTTGAGAGAGATAGAGACAGTGCAAGTGGGGGACGGGCAGAGAGAGAGAGAGAGAGAGAGAGAGAGAGAGAGAGAGAATCTGAAGCTGGCTGCAGGCTCTTAGCTGTCAGCACAGAGCCCGAGGTGGGGCTGGAACCCATGAACCGTAAGATGGTGACCTGAGCCGAAGTTGGACGCTTAACCGACTGAGCCACCCAGGTGCCCCTATATCTCAGTTTTAAAGCCAATTTTCAACACCCAAGACTGAGTCACGTTCTCCTTGACTTATGCTTTGAAATTTTCTTTCCTCATGCTTGACACAATCATAATTGTCTAATTATTTTTTAGCCTAAAAGGGGGACTATAAAGCTCTGTAAAAGGGAGACTATATCTACTTTACTTATTACCATATCTTAATGCTAAAGGATGCCTGGTAAAGAGAAGAAGCTCAATTATTAAATGAAAGAATGAAATAATAAAGAAGAAGACAAGTGAATGTGGAATACATGGTGGTGATACATTCCACCAAACAGCGTGTGCAGATATGGAAGTGAGAAATACAACAAATACATTAAAGAATTATAATCTATTGGATGACTTTTACATGTGAGGCAGGGAGTGAATGAAAATGAAATTGAAGAGGTAAGCAAAAATAAGTCGTAGAGGGACTTGTATGACAAACCAAGGAGCTTAGACTTTATCTTGCCAGTGATTGGGTAATAGTTAGCTGTTAACTTACGAGCACTTTGATTCATGTGCTTCTCTCTGAACAGGATGATAAAGGATTCATAATCTAATTCTAACAAGCACAAGGGAACCCATGACATCAATACTTGCCTACTTAAATTTATTCCTGATTTCATTATATCTTTCCTTCCCTTTTTTATTTTTAATTCTTAAAAAAGTTTATTTATTTTGAGAGGGGTAAGGGGCAAAGAGGGGAAGAGAGGAAGTGCAAAGCAGGCTCTGCACCTGCAGCATAGAGCCCCACGCAAAGGCTCAAACTCAAGAACCACGAGATCATGACTTGAGCTGAAATCAAGTGCCGGTTGCTCAGCCGACTGAGCCGCTCAAGGGCCCCATGCCCTTCCCCTATTTTCTTTTAGCTTCATTTCCTTCTTTTCTCATTTTCAAAACCAAACCATAGCCGATTCCCCTGAATAATGTGGCCTCTGCCTTTCTCTTCCCCTTTGTCTTCTGCTCTCCCACTCACTCGCCTTACTCAAGCTCACAAGTCTTCTTCCAGATCTTAGAACCCACTAAGTCTATTCTGAGCTGTATTCTTTTCTAGGGCTGCTGAAACAAAGTAGCACAAACTGGTCACCTTAAAACAACAGAAATTTATTCTCACATTTCTGGAGGCCAGAAGCCTAAAATCAAGGTGCTAAGCAGGATTGACTGAGAGGATTCTGGAGGTTCTTGAGGGAGAATCTTGTTGGTCCAAGCCTTTCTCTTGGCTTCTGGGGGTTGCTAACAACTGCTGGTGTTCCTTGGCCAGTAAATGTGTCACCAAGTCTCTGTCTTCACGTGGCACTCTCCCTGCATGTGTGTCTATATCTCTGTGTGGTGTGCAAATTTCCCTCTTCTTATAAGGGCACCTCCTGGTATATGCCCACCCTAATCCATCATCTCATCATCTCAACTTGATGGCATCTACAAAGACCTTATTCCTGATCAAACCCCATTTCACATTCACAGATAGTAGGATTTGAACATGTCTTTTTTGTAGAATACAACTTAACCCACAACACCAGCCTAGAGTCTTCCTTACCCCTTCAAATCCTAGCATGGCTGTCTCCTTGTTTGTCGAGTACCAGCCCAAAGGTCACCTTTGTAGGTCGAAAATGACACTACACTGAAATGTCACCTTTCCCTAACCCCACACTTCATGCCTCACATCTTCTATTTCCCAGTTGGCCTTGATTATACCATCCAGCTTGATTTTCTTCATGCAGTTTTTACTATTTGAAAGTATGTAAAAATATATTTATTTTTTCGTCTGTGTCTCCCTGTAGAATTTAATCTCTGCAAAGAGCAGAGACCACACCTCCCTTGATTGCTACTATAGCCTAGAACAGTGTCTGGAGTAGAGTGAGCTGTTAAAGTCTTGCTAAATGAAACTTATTCTATATTTTTTCAGTTGTTTATGGCCATGACAGTAATGCATAACACACAGTCAAAAATCTCACTGTCATACAACAATCAGCATTCGTTGTCACAGGCAGGAATTTACTGGGGGTTGTATAGATGGCTCTGCTTTCTGAGCTGGGCTTATATGTCTGGAGGTTGGCTGGCTGTTACTAATCTAGATCAATCTGGACTGGCCTCAGTTGGGGCACTTGGGACAGCTCAGTTCTACTGGACAGATCTTTCACCATCCAGCACCCAGCTAATCTAGACATATTTTCACAGGAAGACAGCAAGTGGAAACATACAAGATCTCTTGTGACTTAGGCCCAGACTAGTTTGGAGAACATTTTGTCACATTATAATGAGCAAAGCGAGTCACATGGCTAAGCTCAGATTCAAGGGTGAAGAAATAAACTTGTCTCGCTCTTTAATGAGATAAACTGTAACACCACATAGCAAAGGGAAGAGCAAAGAATTGGGACCATACATACAATCTACTATAAGCATATTTTTGAATGTTACCTTAACCCCATTCTAGAATACGATGGGGTAAAAATAAGTATGTATACAAATAAAAGTGTTTTTCTGATTTAAGAAAACCAAATAGATTGACACTCCCAATGTTTTTACTCAGAAGTACTAAAGTATAATAGTCTGAGGACATAAAATTGATTCTTATCTCTACCACATACTAGCCTAAGAGTTATCTATAAAATGGAAACAATAATAATACCCATCCAATGGATTTTTTTATAAGGAGGTAATGCTATACATAGTGCTTGGGTTATATTAAGCATTCGGTAAACAACAACCACTATTATTAGGTATTATCACTCATTACCATTAAGTGCAGGAGTAGAAGATATAAAATGACTTTTATAAATGCTTCATTACTTTCAGCTCTAACAATGTTCAGTATGGATTTATTTAAAACACTTTTTTCTTAAAATTTGCATGTAACTGATTTGGTTATAAAAATTTCCCCCAAGGGGCAGGCGCCTGGGTGGCTCATTCAGCTAAGCATCTGACTCCAGCTCAGGTCTTGATCTAGTGGTTCATGAGTTGAAGCCTCGCATCCAGCGGGCTCTGTGCAGACAGCTCAGAGCCTGGAGCCTGCTTCGGATTCTGTGTCTCCCTCTCTCTGCTCTTCCCCCACTCATGCTCTGTCTCTGTCTCTCTCTCTTAAAAATAAATAAATGTTAGGTGCCTGGGTGGCTCAGTCGGTTAAGCGTCCGACTTCAGCTCAGGTCACGATCTCACGGTCCGCGAGTTCGAGCCCCGCGTCAGGTTCTGGGCTGATGGCTCAGAGCCTGGAGCCTGCCTCTGATTCTGTGTCTCCCTCTCTCTCTGCCCCTCCCCCGTTCATGCTGTGTCTCTCTCTGTCTCAAAAATAAATAAACGTTAAAAAAAATTTTTTTAAATAAAAAAATAAAATATTCCCCCAAGAATCAGTTGTCCCTGGTATATCTATCATTTACACTGTAGACTACACAAAAGAAAGCCATAATCAGAATGAAGAATAAGACTACACTTACTAATGTGCTCTAATAAAGTGAGATATCCTGTGATTTATTAAAATTATATATAAATTATTAATCTATAATAATCCTCTGATTGGTACTCTGATTCACGAAATCACTAATTCTACTAGAGTCCAACTTGGCACCCACCTTGTTATTTGAAAAGCGTTATTAGTTCAAAGACATGCCTTCATTTGGATATATTTGGCTCAGCAAAAGAATATTGACTACTTCTGAAGAGAAAGCGTTCCTGAAATTATAATGTAAGTCAGTGGGAATGGTGAGAAGTCACTAGTCAGAACATCGTATTCCAATACTTAGGCTGAAGTTGCTCTTTTCCATTATGGGATGACGTTACATAAGTAAGTAGAAAGGGCAGAAAGGAAGAAGGGAGGAAGAAACAAGGAGAGAAGGAGGAATTGAAGGAAGCTAGAAATGAAAGAAAGTAGGAAAGGAAGGAAGGAAGGAAGGAAGGAAGGAAGGAAGGAAGGAAGGAGCAAGGGAGGAAGGAAGGAAGGAGGGAAGGGAGGAGGGAAGGGAGGGAGGAAGGAGGGAAGGAAGGAAGGGAGGAAGGAAGGAAGGGAGGAAGGAAGACAGAAGGAGAGAGAAAGGAAGGAAAGAAGAAAATTGTGCTACTTTTTATATCTGGAAATGGGCTTGTCCCTTTTATGTATGTATGTATGTATGTATGTATGTATGTATGTATATATGTACGTATGTATGTATTATTCATAATTATATTTGCTGTGTTTGGACAATTCCTCTTCCATGTGAATTTTAGGATCATCAGCTTGCCTGTTTCCAACAATAGCAACTATATTAAAAAAAATTATTTGGGGGCGCCTGGGTGGCGCAGTCGGTTAGGCGTCCGACTTCAGCCAGGTCACGATCTCGCGGTCCGTGAGTTCGAGCCCCGCATCAGGCTCTGGGCTGATGGCTCAGAGCCTGGAGCCTGTTTCCGATTCTGTGTCTCCCTCTCTCTCTGCCCCTCCTCCGTTCATGCTCTGTCTCTCTCTGTCCCAAAAATGAATAAACGTTGAAAAAAAAAAATTAAAAAAAAATTATTTGGAATTAATTTCAGGAGAATGTATATCTTTTTGATTTTGAGGCTTTTCATCAGCATGCCTATCCATTTATTACTTTTAAAAAAACAACTCAATAGCTACTAGACATTTCTCCAAAATGATCTTGTTCATTTTTAAAATAAACAATTTTAATTTTGTAAAGGTTTATGTGCTCTTGGAAAAATTGTATATTCTTTATTTGTGGTGTGCAGGTTAGACCAAACTCATTAATAGTGTTCTTCAAGTGTTCTAAATCTTACCAATTTTTTTTGCATAATGTTTCTCAAAGAATTATATTTAAATATTACTTTCTATGATTATGTAATTTTTGTTAAAATTTCATTGCTTTTTGCACCACCTATTTTATTTTATTTTTCTTTGCTTTAATTTACTTTTATTTTACTTTACTGTTTTATTTTATTTTATTTTATTTTATTTGAGTGCAAGCAGGGAAAAGAGGCAGAGAGAGCATCTCAAGCAGGCTTCACGCTCAGCACAGCTGAACCCAATGTGGGGTTTGATCCCACAATCCTGGGATTATGACCAGAGCAGAAATCAAGAGTCAGATGTTATACGAGCTGAGTCACCCGGACGTCCCTGCACCACCTATTTTAATGCCGCCTTACTAGGTTATGCTTTTTCTTTTATCATTAGGTACCGTCCTTCTTCACCCTGTTTAATACTTTTATTATATATTTTATACGTGTGATGTTAACATTGTTTGACTCCATTTTTAAGTTATGTTTGTTATTGTTTCTGTTTCTCTACTGTCAATTTTACTCCATGATTTCCTTTTATGTGCATATCCTTTGAGGAATACATATCTGGTAATTGTTTCATTTATTTATGTAGTGTTAAAACTGTACTTTTTCTTAAAGTTTATTTCGTTTTTGAGAGAGAGAGAAAGAGGCAGAGAGAGAAGGAGAGAAAGAATTCCAAGCAGGCTCTACACTGTCAGTGCAGAGCTCCACACAGGGCTCGAACTCATGAACCGTGAGATGACTAAGCCACCAAGGTACCCCAAAACTGTATTTTAAGAACAAATTTTATGGAGTTATTTTTGTTCTTGTGTATTCTTTTGTGATTGTATATCTGTTTTTTAAAGATTTGTCTTTATTTTGTTATTTAATTTTTGCCTTTTGAACTAAATACAAAACACACTAATTTGTCATATATACACCTGGAAGTATATATATAGAATTATAATACATTTTTCAATTAAAACTTTTTTGAACAGTTTTAGATTTACAGAAAAAAATAAGACAGTACAGAGTCCTATGTATGCCATATCCAGTTTCCCCCATTTTAACATCTTAATTTAATATGGTACATTTGTTATAATTAAAATGAACTAATATTTATATATAATTACTAACTAAATCCATGGTTTATTCAGATTTCCTTAGCTTTTACCTCATGTTCTGTTTCTGTGCCAAAAGTCCACATAGGATAGTGTGCAACATTTACCTGTCCTGTTTCCTTAGGCTCCTCTTGACTGTGACAGCTTCTCAGGCTTTCCTTGTTTTGGATTACCTTGACAATTTTGAAGAGTGCTAATCAGCATTCTACAGAATGCTCCTCTTTTGGAATTTATCTGATAGCCACCTCTACTCCCGCCCCACCCTGTGATTAGATTGATGTAGAATTTTTGGAGGAAGATCACAGAGATAAAATACTTTTCTGTTACATCATATCAAGGTTATGTACTATCAATATGATTAATGACTGTAGATCTTGACCATATTCTGACTGATAGAGCTGGTCATGTTTCTCCACTATGAGGTCATCCTTTCTCTCCCTTTCCACACTAGGTAAAATTATATTCTAATAGGCGTTTGTATTTAATTTACTTATGTATTTGAATTTATTCCTGGCATCTTATTTTTTTTCTGTTTATTCTCTTGATTTTCTTCTTTTTATACTATTCTTGCTTTCTATTTATTGATATCTTCTATTTCCTTTACTTTCCTGTGATAATTATTCTTAAATGCTTATGGCATTCTTACCCATTCTTACCCATTCTTATGGCATTCTTACCCATTCTTATTTTTTTCTGTTTATTCTCTTGATTTTCTTCTTTTTATACTATTCTTGCTTTCTATTTATTGATATCTTCTATTTCCTTTACTTTCCTGTGATAATTATTCTTAAATGTTTATGGCATATACCCATGTATACATTTTTAAGAAAATATTTTATTCATTATATCTAACTTCTTGCCAAAAAAATACGATAATTAATGCCTTGAAGTGTCTTTTTTCCAGAATTTTCTATACATACACGTGTCTATATAATTTAGCATAACAAATTATACATTTTTCAAATCAAATTTTGTATATATAATTTATATCCAATTCCGTATCTTATATGTACTGTTTAATGAGTTTTGCAAAATGTAGAGTTAGTTGTATAACCACAACGGCCAAGATACTGAATTGAATATTTTCATCACCCAAAAGATTCTGTTTGGTCCCTTCACCCCACACCCAGACCCAGGCAACCACTGATGTGCCTTCTATCACTGTAGTTTTGCCTTTTCAAGAATTTACTTTAAATGGCATCATAGAATATTTACTATTTTGTATCTTCTTTCTTTCACTTAGCACAATAATTTTGACATTCATTTATATTGTGATTATCAGCAGTTCATTCCTCTTTTTTTTTTTCTTTTTCTGGGTAGTATTCCACTGTGTGGATAAGTCACAGTTTTTTTATCCATTCACCAGTCAATGGGCATTTAAATTGCTCGCGTTTGGGATTATTATGAAGATACCTGCTATGAACACCCAATAAAGACTTTATATGGACATTTGTATCCCTTTCTCTTTGATACCTACGGAGTGGTGGCTTTTCTGGCTACCAAAACTGTGCTTTAAGAAGTAGTCAAACTATTCCCCAAAATGGTTGTATCACTTTACATTCTCATCTGTAATATATGACAGGTCCCGCTGCTGTGCATACATACCAGCACGTGTTATTGCCATTCTTTACGATTTTATCCATTCTAGTAGGCACAAACTGGTATCTCATTGTGGTTTTTATTTACACTTTCCTATGTCTAATTAACTACTTGGGGCTTATTTGTTACTTGGATCTCTTGTATATATCACTTACATCTTCCTTTTGTGAAGATGTGTATCCAAATTTTTTGCTACGTTTTAATCTGTTTATCTTCTCAATATTGATACATAAGAGTTCCTTATATATTATGAATAAAAGCTCCTTTTCAGATACATATATTAAAATATTTTCCTAAATTATAATGGAGTTTTATTTTCTTTGCAGCGCTTTTAATGAGAAAATGTTTTTCAATTTTATATAGCCCTAGTAATAAATTTTGTTTTACAATGGTTTTGCTTTTTATGCTTGTTTAAGAAATCCTTCATTTACCACATATTAGAGTGATTATCTTCCATGTTTTCCTTTAGGATTTTAATAGTTTTAGCACTTATGTGTAGATCTAAGATCTATTTCAAGATACTTTTGTTTAAATGGTGGGAAGTATAGCCAATAATTAACTAACTAATTAATTAACTAATTCTTTTTTTTTTTTTTAAGTAGGCTCCATGCCCAACACAGAGACCAATGAGGAGCCCAACACAGGGCTCAAACTCACAATCCTGAGATCAAGACCTAAGTAAGCTGAGATCAAGTGCCAGATGCTTAACCAACTGAAGTTTCTAAAATGTTAATAAAGTCAGGTTGGTTGTTCATATCTTCTGCATGATTTCTGATTCTCTCTTTACTTGTTCTATCAATTACTGAAAGAGAAGTGTTAACAATCTGAGTATACTTGTGGATTGCCTATTTTTCATTTTCATTTCCTTAGTTTTGCTGTATATATATTGAAATTCTATTATTGTATACACACATATTTAGGATATTTCTTTTTGGTGATTTGACTTCTTTATTACTAGAAAACATATAACTTTATCTCTAATAATATCTTTCTTAAATAGGCTTATTTTTTATCTTAATATAGCCAGTCCAGCTTTCTTTGGATCAGTGTTTGATCTATTTATGTCTTCCTATTTAAAGAAGGATTGGTACTTTTAAAATCCTATTTGGTATCTTTGTCATTTAGGTAGAGTGTTTAGAATATTCATAATTCATATAATTATTGATATAGCTGAATTTAAATCTACCATCTTGCTATTTTACTATTTGTCTTAACTGTTCTTTTTTGTTTTTGTTTCTTAAGTTTACCTCCTTTTTAAAAATTATTTTAGTAATTTTTAAGATTCTGTTATATCCCCTGTATTAGCTTATTAGCCTTCTCTTTGTGATATATATATATATATATATATTTGTGTGCATGTATTTGTGATATATATTTTTTAATTGCAATATTGTTAAATATATTATAATATTAATTTCAGGTATACCACGTAATTATTTGACATTTATATCCATTATGAAATGCTCCCCATAGTAAGTTAATTACCATCTTTTCCCCATACAAAGCTACTGCAATATTGTTAACTATATCCCTATGCTATACTTTACATACATGTGACTTACTTATTTTATATCTAGAAGTTTGTACCTCTTGCTTTCCATCATCTATTTTGCTCATCCCCCCACCTCTCTCTCCTCTGTCAACAACCAGTTTGTTCTCTGTATTTATAAGTTTCTGTTTTGTTTTTCTTTGTTTGCTTGTTTTGTTTTTTAGTCTCCACATACAAGTGAAATCATGTTATTTGTCTTTGTTTATTTCACTTGGTATAATACTTTCTAGGTCTGTCTATGTTGTCACAAATGATAAGATTTCATTTTTTATGGCCAAGTAATATTGCATTGTATATCTTCTTGTTGGGAATGTAGGTTGGTGCAACCATTATGGAAAACATAAGTAGGTTCCTCAAAAAATTAAAAATAAAAATAGCATATGATCCAGTAGTTCTACTTCTGGGTATTTGCCTGAATAAAACAAAAATAGTAATTCAAAAAGATATTTGCATTCCTATATTTATGGCAACATTATTCACAATAGCCAAAATATAGAAGCAACCTAAGTGTCCATTGATAAATGTTTTATATTTTTAATGGTTATTCTATTATTTAGAATGTGCTTCTTTAACTTATTACAGTCTAACTTCAAATAATATTAGACCACTTCATGTACATTGCACAGAACTTTATTTCAATATACTACCATTTCCTTGATCTCTTCCTTTGTGCAGTGTTCTTAGGAATTTTCCATTTTATATATGTATATGTACACATATATATTTAACACATTATAGACAATATACATTATTATCCTTGTCTTATGCTGTCAGTTTTTAAAAAGATATTAAAATGAGAAAATATGTATATTTATCCACATGTTTACAATTTCTAGTGTTCTTTATTCTAAGGTTTAAATCCACTTTTCAATTTGATATCATTTACTTTCTACCTGAAGTACTTCCTTCGACCTTTTCTATAGTGCAGTAGTACTGTTCATAAGTTTTCTTATCCTTTGTTTGTCTTGAAAAGTATTTATCCTAATTCTGGAAAGATTGCACATATGTAAAATAGGTAGACATTCATCACCAAGGTTCTGGTTTTTCTTTTTTGTGTGTTTTTCCTCAGTTTGTCTCTCTCTCTGTTAAATTTGGATAGTTTTTATTCCTACATATTCCAGTTCACAAATCTCTTCTGCAGTTTCTAATTTTCAGTTAAACCCATCCAGTTTTTTCTTCATTTCAGATGTTTTTATTTTAAACTCTAGAATTCTACTTTCATTAGAATATTGCTTATATTTTCAAATTTTCTCCTAATTAACTCATATGTTCCTTTACATTCTTGTTTATAGCTATAGTATTTAAAATGGCTGTTTTGAGGTGCTTGGGTGGCTTATGGGTTAAGTGTTGGACTCTTGATTTCTGCTCAGGTCATGATCTCACAGTTAGTAAAATCAAGCCCACATCGGGCTCTGCACTGACAGTGCGGAGCCTTCCTGGGATTCTCTCTCTCTCTCCCCCTCTCTCCCTGCCCCTCCCCTGCTTTCGCTCTCTCTGTCTCAAAATAAACTTTAAGAAAAAATAAAGTAGCTATTTTAATATTACAGTCTGCTTATTTCATAATTTATATCATAACTGAATCTGTTTTTTTATTTCTTCTTGAGAGTCATATTTTCCTGCTTCTTTCTTTATCTGACAGTTTTGATTGGAGACTGAAAATTATGGATTTTACATTATTGATTGCTGCATTTTATTATATTCCTTAAATATGGCACACACCTAAATTACTTTCAAATTAGTTTAGAAATTTGAGGCTTGTACTGAAGTGTATTTAAATCAGGTCTGAAGCAGCCTTTAATATAGGGCAGGATCCTGGAACTTAGTTGCCTTAGGACCCCTTCTGTCAGATTTCACAGTCCTGTGCTGCCTATTGCCAACTGTCTAAAAATATTTCCCTCATTAATTTCATCAAGTTTTCTTGTTGTTTACAGTGAGATGACAATTCCCACAGTAGTTAATCTTTCATAAATGAAAGCAGAAGATCCTGACTTTAAATAACCTAAGTAAATCCCTCTCCCCAAAGCTTGCACCTCACACTAATGACGGCTTGAAATTTTATTTTTTTCTCTTCCATATTTACATACTTAATTTCCATGCACTAAAGAAACAAAGACAAGTAGGAATAACTAAGATATGGAGAACATGGCCATAACAGAGTAATGATATAAATAAAGCTTTCTACAATCAGCAACACAGAATCTCCAGAGGACCTAAATAAATAACTCTACTTTATAATCCCAGAAAGAAAAAGTTACTCAGATACAGTTAATATTTTGTAGGACCTATTTATAACATAATGGCCACTGAGGTAAAACAATATAAAATGAAACAAAAATCAGAAATCAATGTAATGCTGTCTTACAAATTCCCATAAATGCTTACTGTCATAATAATTAATCCTACAGATAGGATAGTGTAGCACATTTCAATCTTGTTAAAGAAGATTGGTGTAAGTCAAGAGGCTTATATCTGTCATATATAACTTGGCCATGGGGTCGATCCACCTACCCCTTCCCCCAAATAGCAAAAATTAGCTTTAGCCGATTGTGTTGATAATTCTGGCTAACTGATGTGGAATGCCCCCAAAACTCCTATATTGTAGGTTTAACACAGAGTCTGTGATGGGGTGGGGGGGGGTGCGGGAAGTGCCACTATTTCTTTTTTTTTAATCTAACAGAATAAAAAAGTGATGCGATCATACTGGAGATTAATGGTGGCTGTTCCAGGAAGGTGCTTGGAGCCTCCTGACATTTCTTGTCACTGGTATTAAGAAAATGGACTAGAGTGGATTCATACTTTATAATCTGTTCCTTTGGTAGCACATCAGCACTTGACACTGCCTCACAAGCACTTAACCTAATCATAAGGTGGCCTCGTGATAAGCTGCTTCTGTTTCTTACCTTCTCTGCAGTAGAAGAATGGCTCTGGAGTTTCATACTTGTGGCTTTAAAATATTTTATATTTCTGTGGAGCATTACAATTCTGGTCATTGCTATGATGTATGTCGGTTTTCAGGAGAAAATTAATGCAAGTCAGTGCAAGCTAATGCACATGCAATCGATGCCTTGCAAAGCTTTTAATCACACTTTCTTCCTGTACTGATCAATTGCTAATGAAGGTATCCAATTACTTTCCTCAGAGTGTGTTTGGGAATAGCATTAAGTGAAGAGATCTTGATATGGCCACCTGTTTATAACTGTGCATTATTCATGAGACCTTTCCTGTGTGCCTCAAATGCTGCAGCAGCAGAGATCCCCCTTAAAGTGTGGCTGGGTTGGCATGGGTCACACTGAAGTAGAGAATCTGTGTGTGCAATGGAAGAATGCAGTGTCTTCTGCAAAAGGCAATGTGAGGACATAGAAATATATTTAATAATTTAAGATCCAGGACAAAAGCAGACATTTAGAGATAATTCTTAGTAACTTTCGGTGTATATGAAAGAAAATAAATCAACACATCTACTTTCATCAAGCTATTGCAAGAGTCTAGCTTGACATAAATGTGTCAGTGCTTCACCTTGATCTAACGAAGTTTCAGTCAGTTGAGAAAACAAATACTTTTGTTCACCAGAACTACTTAGCATGATTGATGGAGCTATTAAAAAGAAATATGTATTTAGCAAACAAAGATAGCTCTTCCAAATACCGCAAGATCATGATACACCCATTGATCAAAACGGCACTCTTACTTCACAGTGCACTATTTTATGAGTTTATAGTAGTTTCCTTCCAAATAAATTGTTGTTTAGGATTCAGGAGAGATTTGTACTGAGCAAAAGTGCAAGTTAATGCAGAGTTGGAAACTACTGCCCATAATATCCCTATGGCTAACAAAGAGTCAATGATGCCATTATAATGGGATATTATATTAGACTGCTCTTCCCTTGATTGCACCGCTGTATAACAATACTTCTAGGTCTAAATGCTAGAGAATGTGATCTTGCTATAATGACATGGATATTTTATTTTTTATTTTTTTAAGATATGGACCACTGCATAGGAATGTGGGGAAGAAGTTTGGGACATCACTTCAGTGTAACACAAAGGTTCTTATTTTTCTTAGTTAAAGGAGACAAAATATGATCTGACTAATCCTTACTACTTTATGACTATCTGAACCAGCCTCTTCTATCTTGTTGCTTATCATTCATTGATTATTGGCCTTACTTGTTTTGTTACAGATGGCCCATCTCCTTCTTCACCCGTGTTCCAATTGATGGAAAGAATTAAAAAGAATAGAATTTAGTTACATGACCAGCCTTCACTGGAAAAAGAGGTTGTAGATGTAATATTTATTTGAGAAGTCCATGTGTTTAGCTAAGAACAGGAAGGCTATTACCATAGAAGAAGGGGAGATAAATGTTGGGGAGCTAACAGTCACTTTTTACATACTTAGAGTCCTCTTAACAATGAGAAAAGAAAGCTTTATCTCATCTAAAGCTTACACTTAGCAGTAATTTTATGCATAGTTATCATTGCCATGCCTTGAGCTGTCTCCAGTTTTGGTCCGCAGAATGACAGTGCAGGGACGATTCAGAAGGGAGGCTCTTCCTCGGGCTGGGCTGTGCCAGCAAAAAACTAATTTTCTGAACAGAGGATTCAAACAATTAGGAGTTGAAGCAAGAGGGAGGAACTGGGCTGAAACCAGTGAAAATGTTGTTTATCCTAATCACATGCATACTTAGTGTGAGGTCAAAGTCTAAGTCCTATGATTGTATCACATTATCACCTGTAGTAACATTACGTCTAATAATCTGAGTTATAGTATACACTAACTCTAATATTTTATGTCTTTTTTCATGATCTGTTGAGCTAGATGATAACTTTTAGAGGTCAAACAGTCTGTATTTTACTTTGTATCTAAGTATTTTTTTGTACCGAATTACACAACCTGGTAACCTGGCTTTTGGCATGTATAAGACAAGCTATGCTGTAAGAAATTTAACACAAAGAGAAGATTAGACTCTATTTTGCATATTTTAAGGTATTATTTGCTATTAATTCAAGTACTTTTTGCCCTGAATTGTGCCCTTTTCCTCATCTTACCTCTGACTTTCCATTCAGGTAGAAAACTGATTTCTTCTTTCATTTTGTGAAAAAGTATGATTTATTGGTTGTGTTATTTTTTGTTATGTATTTATTTATTTACTTACTTTTATTTAAGTATAGTAAACATACAGTGTTATATTGGTTTCAGGTGTAAAATATAATGATTCAACAATTCTATACTTCTCTCTGATTTCTTTCTAAATTCAAGAAAATTATGTGTCAACACCGAAAAGAGAAATGGTTTCTAAATAATCCAGATTTTGTTTTCAAGATCTTAAATCCTTTGGAAAACTTATAGGTTTTAGGTAAAGTTTCAAAATATAAACACAATTATCTTGAAAAAGCAGGAGAGGGTGGTGACTTTTCTTCCTTCAGATTAGAAAAAAATAATCTTTGTACGTCAAAGGGAAAGTTTGTTTTGTGGCAGGGCCAAGAGAGATGGAAAAACTTGAAAAGTTCATTTCAAAATCTCCACCATATATGCCACTTCTCTCTAAACTTTTCTTAACTGCCCTTCTATATTTAAGCTTTACTCCCTATTTCCCGTGTCCTCAGAGCTGTATGTTCTCTGTTGTTCTAAGCCATCAGTCCAACTGTGGTTCCAAGCTTGTGTAACACACTCAGCAAAACACAAGTATCATAGCATGTATTCTATAATAAGCAATTTATTTTTCCTTTCCTATCTTTTCTTTCCTTTTCTTTCCTTCCCTTTCCTTTTCTTTCCTTTTCTTTTCTTTTCTTTTCTTTCCTTTCCTTTCCTTTCCTTTCCTTTCCTTTCCTTTCCTTTCCTTTCCTTTTCTTTCTTCTCTCTCTCTCTCTCTCTCTCTCTCTCTCTCTCTCTCTCTTTCTCGGTTTGAAGAGAAATGAGATGTAAGCTTTCTCTGGAAGAAATTATTACAGGAGCTAGGATTTGAATTCTTTCAGTTTCAAAAACTATACAAGGCCAAAAGTTTAGTTGGCATGTGGATCAGGGATAAGCTCTTATTATGGAAAAATGTCATAGAATAAAGGGATAATTTATAGAGAATTTAGCAAACAGGCTTATAACAGGTGTGGGCAAGGTTTAAGGAGAAATCTAGGAATTCTGCCTCTAGGTCTGAAGCGGGTGGTGGAGGCAGCATACTTACTGGAAATTTCTAGAAATTTTCTATAAGGAAAGGTCCTTTACGGAAGTTGTGGTTATAGGTAAAGAATGAAAAGTAAACCCAGTAATCTTTCAGGGAGAAAGCATTTATTCCAGTGCTTCTTACTGGCCAAGCCTAAGCAGAAGCCAGAGGACAAGAGAATGCACTGAAACAGCTGTTGTGAGTGAGCCTCTAGGAGCAGAGCAAGGACAAGGATGGAGAGTGGTTTTGGCAGGGCACAGGGAAGATATCCAGGACAGCTCGCAAATGATGGTTATAAATACATTAATTTCTGATAAATTTCATGTAGAGTCACCTGGAGGGCTTATTAGAACACAGATGTCTGAGCCCCACCCCATAACTTCTGACTCCATGGTCAGGTCATTGAATTTGTATTTCTGAGAAGTTTCCATGTGATCCTGATACTTCTATTCTAAGGAATACATCTTGAGATCAGGATTTATCCACGTAAAAAATTGATTATAATTTTTGATGGCCTAATTAAATTTTTATTACTATTTCTTATTCTTTGTGTTAATTTGTGATGCTTTACTAATAATGATAATTTTAAGCAGCCTGATTAGTTGCAACATAATTTTATGCTACTTATAATATTATTTAGTATGTAGTGCTAATTTCATAGTATTTTAGTAATTCTTAGTATTTTTTTGAATACCATATTTACATAATTGTCCAATCAAAATGATGCCTCCTTTATGTGATACTGGAAAATGAGATCTTTTACATTAACTAAAGTTTCCTTTAACAATTTTAACAGAGTTTAAAAAATATATTATGAGACTTTTGGTTGAAACCTGATGTAATAGACGATATTTTCCCTGTTCTTTTCTACTAAATAACACTGGAAATGGCACAAAACACAACCAAACAAGGATCCTGAGGATGGTAAGAAGAAGGTAAGCTGGTTTGAGACCCAGAACTGGACACACAGCACAGTGAAAGGCATCTTGCATTCCCAACACGCAACAGCAGAAAGCCACCCAATCTTTTTATTAAGTTTTTTAAAAGTTTATTTATTAATTTTGAGATAGAGAGTGAGCAAGCAGGGTAGGGGCAGAGAGAGAGAGAGAGAGAGAGAGAGAGAGAGAGAGAGAGACTTCCAAGCAGGCTCCACACTGACCTAGCACAAAGCTAGATGCCGGACTCGAACTCACGAACCATGAGGTCATGACCTGAGCCAAAATCAAGAGCTGGACACTTAACCAACTAAGCCACCCAGGCACCCTAAACCCACTCTTGATCTAAAAACAGATGATAGTCGGGGCACCTGAGTGGCTCAGTTGGTTAAGTGTCTGACTTTGGCTCAGGTCATGATCTTGCAGTTTGTGAGCTTGAGTCCCATGTCAGGCTCTGCACTGAGAACTCAGAGCCTGGAGCTTGCTTTGGATTCTGTGTCTCCCTCTGTCTCTGTCCCTCCTTCCTCATGCTCTCTCTCTTTCAAAAACAGTCATTAAAAACAGAAGATAGTCCAGATTGGCTTATTCATCCCCTGAATCTAAAGGGAGCCCTTCTGCCAACATTAGACAAGCTTGCATTACTGACAAGAATTTATTGAGGGCCCTACCAAAAATAAGGTGACTGGGGAAGAACCCTCCTTTTCTGCTGGAACTGAAATGTCCCTTTTCTGGTGAAGCAGGTGAATGGAACTGGCTGAGAGAGACCAAGCTGAAGCAGGTGTCCTGATCCAGAAATACTTTTTGATCCAGAAAGTCTCTCTTGGATCCACAGGCCTGCCCGAGACTTTCCTTTCCCCTCCAGAAACACTGGGTGGGTGGGTGGAGCCATTAAAGAGGAAGTAGCCACAGGTAGCCAAGTTCAGAGAGCATCTTTGTTCTCAGGAGCTATAAGTAAGGGTATTCACCCCTCCTCCCCCCCCCAAAAAAAACAGAAAAATAAACAGATTGCCTGACCTGTGGATATCACCCAGTCCTTCATGCAATACCAACAGAAATCAGTGGGAGTCCAAGTCACAGCAGATAAAGCAAGAAGGTCAAAATAACACTACAACGCCTCTGAAAAACTAAGCTACCGGGGAACCAGAGCTCACAAAACTAGAACAAGACCTCTGTGCTAAACCTAAACAGTGTGACTACCTGCCAAAATAAAATATTTAAATGGGATCCAGTATTTCCTACCATAGTAGACAAAATTCCCTGAGTATAATGAAAAATAATCACTTAGCATACTAAGAACTAAGAAAGTCACACCTTGAAAGAGAAAAGACAATTAGTTGACACAATACTGAGATGAATCAGATGGTGGAATTATCGGAGAAATACTTTAAAGCATCCACTACAACAATGCTTCAGCAATCAATTAAAAATTATCCTGAAGCAAATTAAAAAAATAGAAAATCTCTGATGAAATAGGTTTTAGAAGAAAAAATTAAATGGATCACAGAGCTAGAAAATACAAGAACAGAAATAAAAAACTCAGTCGATGGGCTCAATAGAGTAGAGTGAAGATAACAGGAGAAAATTCATGAACTGGAGGATAGAACAATAGAATTCACCCAATCTGAACAACAGGGCAGGGGGGAGAATTGATGGGAAAAAGTATGAACAGCACCTCAGAGACTTATGAGACAACAACAAAAGAACCACCATTCACATCAGCACAGTCCCAGAAGGAAAGTAAAAAAAAGAGAGCGGCTGAAAAGTTGTTGGAAGAAGTATTGGCTGAAAATGTCCTAAATTTGATAAAATGCACAAGGCTATAATTTCAAGTAGCTGAGCAAATTCCAAACAGGATAAACACAAAGAAATCCATGTCAAAGATACACCAGTTAAAATTTTGAAAAATAAACACAAAGAAAAAAATCTAGAGGGAAATGAGTGTTACCTGCAGGGGAATACCAATTCAACCGATCATGGATTTCTAATCTGAAGTCATAGAAACCAGAAGAGAGTGGTACCATATTTCTCAAGTGCTGAAATGAAAGAACCGTCAGCCACAAATTCTGTATTCTATGAATCCAAACTTGATGAATGAAAGAGAAATAAAAAGATGCTCAGAAAAAGAAAAGCTAAAAGAATTTACTACTAGTAGGCATATTCTTTTTTTAAAATTTAATAATAACGGTACCTGGTTGGCTCAGTTGGTTAAGCCTCCAATTCTTAGTTTAGATTTAGGTCATGACCTCACAGTTGGTGGGTTCAAGACCCATGTTGGGCTCTGTGCTGACAGAGCGGAGCTTGCTTGGGATTCTCTCTCTCCCTCACTCTCTATCTGCCCCTCCCCACTCACTCTTGCACTCTCTCTCTCTCTCTCTCAAAATAAATAAGCATTTCTAATGAAATAAAAAAGTGTTATTTCAACATATGAAAACTATAGAAATATTAAAGTGAAATAAAATATCTTATTCTTAAAGATTGGCTGAACAAAATTCTTCAAACGGAGGAATGGATAAAAGAAAGAATGCTGGAGTATTAGGAAGGAAGAAGGAATAATGCAAAAAGCAGAAATATGGGTACATTCAAAGAATCATTCATTTCCTGAGTTTTAAAACCATATTTGATGGAACATTAATCCAGTTTTTGTTTGGAACAAAAATGATCTGATTCCCATGACAATGATACTTAAAAATGAGGAGACAAAGAGATATAAATGAGAGTGAGGTTTCTACACTTCCCTCAAAGTGGTAAAATGTTGATGCTAGTGAATGGTATAATTGATATATACATAGATACAGTAATATTCAGAATGACTACTACCAAAAACATACAAGAGATACACTCAAAAACACTCTACGTAAATCAAGATGGAATCCTAAAACGTGTTGAAGTTTTGTGCAGGAAGGCCAGAGAGAAGAAACAGAGAAATGGCACCAGATGAAACAAATGGAAAACAAATGATAAATGGAATATAAGTGCTAACATATCAATAATTACCTTGAATGTAAATGTTGTAAATACATCAATAAAAAGCAGATTAAAAAATGTGACCCAGCTATATACTGCTTATAAGAAAGTTGCTTCAAATCCAATGACATCGGTTTGTTAAAAATAAAAGGATGAAAAAAAGGACTAACCTCACCAATGTGGTTAAGCGCCATCTAATTCATTAGGCACTGAATGGAACAAAAAGATGGAACAAGGGTGAATTCTCTCTCTCTCTGTCCTTGAGCTAGGACATTTATCTTTTCCTGCCCTTAGACATTGAAGTTTCTGGTTCTTGGGTCTTAAGATTGATTTCAGGTCTTAAACACCAGTGCTCTCTCCACATTCTTTGGCCTTGGCCTTGGACCAAGAGCTACACCATGCTCCCTTGGTTCTCAAGCCTTAGGATTTGGACTGAATAATACCACTGACTTTCCTGATTCTTCTGTTTGCACATGGTATAGTGTCACATCCTCAACTTCTTGTAATCATGTGAACCATTTCTCATAATAATAAATCTCCTCCTATAAATCTATATACAGGTATCCCTCACTTTTCGAAAGTCTGATTTGCATCACTTTGCTTTTACAAAAGACCTACGTTAGTACATGTGTTTGCCAACCAAAAGAAATCCAAATGGGATTTTCACTTTTATTAAAAAAGAAAAGAAAATATTAACATAAAAGTGAAAATAGCATTTGTCATCCAGGCAGTGAGAGCGGCCCCACTGAGCTCCTTCCCCAGAACTACATTCAGCATCTCAGCATCAAACCATCAAACCACCATACCTTTCAACCGTGTTTGTGAGTATCCATACTTTCTTTGTCTTGATATATTTTATGTATCCAT
Source organism: Leopardus geoffroyi (assembly GCF_018350155.1). Classification (NCBI taxonomy): domain Eukaryota; kingdom Metazoa; phylum Chordata; class Mammalia; order Carnivora; family Felidae; genus Leopardus; species Leopardus geoffroyi. The sequence continues at coordinate 155,702,744 of NC_059328.1, forward strand.
TAGCCAGTTGTGTCCTAAGGTGTCATAAAAGCCTAAGAGGTTATTTTTTAGTTTTGGGAATCATAATTTTTTTTCATAAAAATTAGTGGTAGTTGTTTCTTTAGTTCATGTAAGCTTATAAAAGGTTTCATAGGAACACTCTACTTTTGGATAGTGGGTGATACCTGTGCATGCTGTTAGTTTTGTTTTTCTGGAAAGCTCTGATTATTATTCTTTTAAGGATAAAGACAATCTTGTTTATCTCTAAATTGTTGTGTCCAATACCTAGGGGTGCTCAGCAGAATGTTCTGAAAGGAAAATGGGAGGGAGAAAAGATGGAGAGAATGATGAAATTTTGCATGATTGGGGAGTCTGAACTCCTGGATCATTTGAAGAAGTTAATCTCATGTGATCTAGACTAGAATCCAGGACTAGGGGTATTGTACCACCTGGGTGGTTAATAAACTAGCTGGAATTGAAAGAAAATCCTTTGAGCTCATATGTGATTTTGGAGTCTATGAAGATAAGAGGTTCACTTACAGACGAGGAGATGAGTAAATGTCCCACCCTGACAGTATTAGATTCTCTAACATGAAAGATGAAAATCCCCACCTCGAGAGTAAAGACTCAGTCATTCACTGGAGCTCTTCATTGACTGCTAGAATTGAGAATGTGGACCTGGAGTCTATGGAAAGAACAGTTGAGGAGAGAGTTCAAGAACCAAAGGACAAGGGGCACTTGGGTGGCTCATAGGTTAAGTGTCCGACTTCAGCTCAGGTCATGATCTCATGGTTTGTGGGTTTGGGCCCAGCATCTGGCTCTGTGCTGACAGCTCAGAGCCTGGAGCTTGTGTCTCCCTCTCTCTCGACGCCTCCCCAGCTCATGCTCTGTCTCTCTCTGTTTCTCTCTCTCAAAAGTAAATAAACATTAACACAAAAATTAAAGCAAACAAACAAACAAAGAAGAACCAAAGGACAAAATAAAGCCTGTCTGGCAAGGGATCAAGATGCCCAGATAATTCTCTTCCAATGTTCTATCCAGATTCAGATTTTGAATCAGCACAGAGCCTGATGTGGGGCTTGAACTCACAGACCGCGAGATCATGACCTGAGCTGAAGTCTGACACTCAACTGACTGAGCCACCCAGGCTCCCCAATGGACTCCTTTTCTTAAAGATGTCTGTGCTGATTACAGTTACCTTCTTCTCTAATTGATAAAATCTTTCTTTTTCATTAGGGGCCTACTTTACTAACTCATCTTTACTAAGTAAGAACCCACCATTATTTCCTGAATACATATTGCAATTTACAATAGTATAAAAATTACCATATATTGTAATTAGCTGTGTAGTTATGCTTTCCCCTTCTAGTAAGTTCTCTAGTCTCATATTTGTCTTTGTATGTATGTACGTACATATGAATATCTATCTAGACTCTGGGCTTACCTCTAATATCTAGCATATAATAAATGTTGAATGAAAACACTTCTATAGTAGTTTTATCTCTTGTGTCTTTCATTTTTCCAGAGGTTGTCCCTTTACCGCGGAAGAGAAGGTGAGAGAAAGAGAGAGAGAGATGGCAAGAGAGAGACAGAGAGAACTTATCTCTCTACAACAACTTAATTCATCTTAAACTTCTGTCTATAGCTAGGTCATTTATTATAAGACAGTTATTAACCATAGTGGTTACATATTAATGCTCAGAAACTAGACCTGGTTTGGGGTTCTGGCCTTCTCACTTACAAGTTCTGTGCCATACAGAAGCTCTTACAACCCTTCTAAGTCTATTTTGTTTATCTATAAAAAGAAAATTATTACTTAATGAGTTACTGTGAATGCTCAGTTCGTGCATGATAAATACTTAGCACAAGCTGGGCATAAAATAGTCTACTCAATAAATGGTAGTAGCTATTTCCAGTATCTTTAAAATCATGTTAAAGGGCATTATATTTATTAAGGAAGCAGAAAGAAAAGTTTAAAGAAGCACACATTGATAAATCATAGCACACTAAGCAATTTAATTTCAGCATTATCCTCCATAAAGAAAATTCTAGTTAATACTGAGATATATCTGACTTATTTTATGACTTTGACAGGAAGAATGTCAATGTGTAAAGGTCTCTACTAAGCTTACTAAAATTTATTTTACAAATTTTTGTGAATCCAAAAGAAGCACAAGTTCTGCCAGTTTTAAATTTTAAACCTAAATGAATAAGCTTTAATGTTAGGCTCATTTTAAAAGTTGGTGTTATACACACTAGACAACCTGACTTACCAGAGAAAAAAAACAAAGTTTAGTGTGGTTAACATGTTGTATTTATTATTTTGTATATTATCTAAAAAGTAGAATATATTGTAAGACTTATTTAAAAAATAATTCTTTACACAATTTTTGGAAGGTTAGTAGCAAACATGGTTTACAAGTAAAAGATCTAATTTTCAAACCAAAATCAATTAATGGTCTTACATTTACAGAAGCAAATTAAGATTCAGCTTAAATATCTGAAGCAGTTTTTACATAAAGCATTTCCAAGAAATAGAAAACTAAGAAATTTAGATAAAGCACCAGCTGTCACCATGTCACCAAATTAATGCTAATTCCTCACTAGTCACCATCCGATGATGAAGAGCAGAGGACAAAGGGAAGGAACACTTCTAGAAAGAAAGAGAACCCTGAAATTACATTTACTTAGGGGTTCCTCCAAAGGCATCTTGGTCAAGTTAATACATTTCTGAGGAGCAGAAATAGATTATAAAGTTAAGGCTCAAGATCATGCATTCATAATAAAATACAATTACTGATATTTAAGTGATATTGAATGTCATACAACATATTTAAAGTTTGTCACTTACATCAACAGTATGCATATTTTCTTTCTGAATCCTTTGGGATTTTGTGGGTACACTGTAATCAATCTTAATACAAATGGAACAAATATCAGAATCTTGAACTACATGGATATGAGTGGCTGCATTTTTATGATTATGTCAAAGACCAACTATTTGTGTCCATCTTTTAAAGATAATTTCAACTGTGAAAATTAATACTTAGGATTTTCAAGCTTTTCAAATATAAAAACATTTTACAGAATGTGTGATAAGATTAAAAACAGCAAAAAAAAAACTTGGAAAGAAAATGACAAAGTAAAAACTAATCTGCATACGCTAATGTTATACACCACCACCAACAACAAACTTACACTTTAATCTATTCAGAGTCCTCACAGTTTCAGTGATTGCTGTCTTTCTCTAAGTTATAGAGAACCATAAAGTCAGTGAAAAGTATTTCAAAGTGGCCACAGTTTCCCAATTAAAGATCAAGACACTGCAAAAATCCTTACACATAATGGTAACCCCGACTCTTCGAATTCATCTTATGACTTTCATTTGCCAGCTCTTACTACTCAATGTTGCATTATGGCTAAATGGTAAAAATACATCAGTGTTATGATAGATATGAATCTACTAACAGTTTCTATATCGTATCGTTTTAGTAAATGTATACTTTTTAAAAAAGCATAAATGAGAAAAAAATGAGAAAAATGTAGGCCATAACTATAGTTCCCTTTGCACTTCTTATTCTATGAATCCATTCTGTTGAAGAACTAGAGCTTAGGTAGAAGTAGCCAAAAAGATGAAAAACCAGGAACCCAAAAACAATTAAGCAATATTAATTCCTAGTACTGAAAGAAAGAAAGAAAGAAAGAAAGAAAACAAAAACAAAAACAAAAACAAAAACAAAAACAAAAACAAAAACAAAAACAAAAACCAAGGCTCCAGTTAACCAAAGTGGCTTGAATCAGCCCAAGACTATCTGTGGTTGATCTCAAAGGCACTTTCTAAGACCTGTCCTTTCTCTTCCAGACATCTGTCTGGCAAGTTTATGATTTAACAGCTTGCAGCACTGTGTTTTTATTAACACTACCCGACATTAAGAAAGTAATTGTTTATTTGTAACTAAGTCCTCTTAATGATGATTTGAATCCCATCAAGTTAAAGTAGACATAAAGTATACAAGAAAGCTACTCATCTCTACCATCACCTCCTCAGTCCTCTAGATGAAACACACACCATTAAAGCCAGATAGAGAAAACAAGCATTGGATTATCAGATGGCAAATTTAACCCATTTAACTCACTAAAGTGATTCTAAGGGCTTATCTTGGTTAGACTCAGTATACAAAGGTGAAAGTCAACTTGACATGCAGTCTTGTGAGCACAAGCTTAACTTCCATGTGTTGTAAACAATTGATTATTAAGTAAAATCTTTACTTCTCTGATCTTCATTTTTACTTCTCATTCAAACTTCTAACATTTTTAGAATATGTGAAAAAGGTGAAAAAAGGTGGCAAGTGGAATTAGATTTGGCTTTGAATAGTTAACTTTTCTTCAGCTTTGTCAAAATAAGCATTTTCTGTGGTAGCTTGAACTTCTTTGTCATCATCTATCATATGAATGTCTGATGTATTTTTGTCATTTCGCCTCAAACGGTAATTTTTATAAGCACGCTGAATTATGGTTGCTGAGACTGCCTCTTGTTTTCGTTTCAGAGTAGTTGTGATTGGTTCATACATGATCTTAAAAGGGTTGGCTAATGCAAACCCTGATTCCATCTCTGAAATAACTTTCTCCATCCTCACATCTGTACCCATAACTCGTTTAGTTAAAGCAAGTAAGATGTCAAGGCAATGAATTCTGTCCCCAGCAGCCATGGGAAGATCCATGGCAACGAGCTGGCCCTTGTTTGGTTTTGCCATAAAAAGAGGAGGGTCAAGAGCAGCTGCAAGATCTGAAAGCTTGCTAGAGTCTATGTACTGGGTCCTATCAGGGTCAAACCTCTTCCATACCTGAAAGAATTTCTTAAAATCATCTTCACTTAATGTCTTGGCTTTTTTCTTAGAAGCAATATTTAAAAATTCCATGACAGCAATAATGTACATGTTTACAATGATCATCCATGATATGAAGATGTAACTGACAAAATAAATAATCCCAACAAAGGGATTACCACAATCTCCTCTAACCTGAGTCCCAGGGTTAATTTTATCAGGATCACAGTCTGACCATTTACTGTTGAAAATTGCATTGAGCATCCCATCCCAGCCAGCAAATATTGTAACTTGGAAAAGACAGAGCATACTGCTGCCAAAGGTTTCAAAGTTGGCCACATCATTAATTCCAAATTCCTTTTTAACATAGGCAAAATTGTACATTCCAAAGATGGCGTAGACGAACATGACCAGAAAGATGAGAAGACTGATGTTCAACAATGCTGGGAAAGATAGCATCAAAGGAAGCAGCAGGTCACGGAACACCTTTGGTCCTTTCCCAGGACGTAGGATGTGGATGATCCGTGAGAGTAGTATCAGTTGCACAACAGAAGGAGGCACAAGGTAGTATCCTACCATCAGAGGCAGAAATAGTCCTTGTTGTGGGAGAAGATAAAACAGGTAATAAAACTATTTAAATATGATTGTATTCAGAGGAATATAAATTCTTTTACATTCCATTTTTTCTATATGTTAAGATCATTTTATTAATCCTTCCCATATAACAGAATATATTGAAAGTGGGGATTAGCCAAATACTCATTGTGGCAATTTTCAGGGTATCTAGCAAAATTTGGAAGATAATTATTTGAATCATCATCTTATTATGCCATTATAGATCAACTAATTCTGGAATCACAGATGGCATGATTCCATAATACAAAATAGTAGTCATATTCTTTTTTTTCTGATTGCAGTTGGATAAATAAATTTAGCTCAATCCAGCCTTTATTGGACATCTAGTATAAAGGTGTCAATGCAAAATGCAAAGATGAATGACCTGACTTCTGTCCTCAAAGGCCTTATATTCTAGAGAGTAGAAGTAGACATTTAAAGTAATTATAATGCAAGGCAGAAAGACCTAGTTGATAAATATGATTACAAAAATGTCTGGCATTCAGTGATTCACAGATTATAATTTATTTATTTCATAAATAGTCTTTGGGTTCTTAGCAGCTTTAAACTGAATTGGGGCGCCTGGGTGGCGCAGTCGGTTAAGCGTCCGACTTCAGCCAGGTCACGATCTCGCAGTCTGGGAGTTCGAGCCCCGCGTCGGGCTCTGGGCTGATGGCTCAGAGCCTGGAGCCTGTTTCCGATTCTGTGTCTCCCTCTCTCTCTGCCCCTCCCCCGTTCATGCTCTGTCTCTCTCTGCCCCAAAAATAAATAAAAAAATAAATAAAAAAAAAATAAACTGAATTAAATAAATGAGTCTTGGCCTAGAACTATTTTTGTAGCAGTTGTGGGTAGATGAGGGAGTGAGAGCTAGAACTATAAAATTACAATTACCATAAAAGTATAGGGGATGTCCTCTGCAAGTACTGGAGAGACTGTGGTTCATTTTGACTTGAGAAGATGGGGAGGGGAGAATTCCATGAAGTTTCTAAATGATATGGTATATTTGTTGAATCTGGAATGATCATGTCTCATATTTCCGTTCAACTTGATCACTGTCCATAACCTTCTCTCTGACATTCTACCTTATCTATACCTTCATTTCCACAGTGTATTAGTGAATCTTCTGCTCTTACTCAGATTTTCATTTTTCCTTACAATCTTCCAAATTCCTCCATTTTGCCAGAGGTATCCCCATTTAATTGTAGATAATTTTTTCTACATCCTCATCTTAGGTTTTGTTCACCTCCTTTCTTATCTAAAATCTGACTTTATCTTGAAGACAGTATCTCCCTTGGAATGTTCTCAAGTGTAAAGAGCTCTTTCTTCCCCACTCCATATTTCTCAGAGTAGAAAAATGGAATGACCAAGCATCTTTCATTTTTTTCCAATGCGATTTCCAGATGCTTCAAGTCAATTTTATAAAGAAAAAAAAAAGAAATTTCTGTCCTGACACATTGTGGATCATGCCAATGAACTATGATACTATTGCCGACCATTTCTTGGTTCTATGATATTCCTCCCCCCTTATTCATATTCATTGGAGACTTTAGTACTTGGCTCACTGTCACCCTTTCCACCCCAACACTTACCATCCACAATTCATTGAAAGGCCAGTCTCTCGGTCTTTGACTTTCTTAACTGTAACCTCCATCACTTTAGTCACAGGCAGCTATAGCTACATTCTGGACCCAGGATATTTCGCCTTCTGAGATTTCATATTCAAACAGCTTTCTCTCTGACTGTGATTTCCTCTCCTTTGAGATAGCTGATTCAGTAGCTCTGACTTTAATCCCAAAGGCCCCTTCTTTCCTTTCTTTCAAGCTTCTTGTACCTGTCTATCAATAGTTGAACTGCTTCTATTACCAAATGAATAAGCTGAATTTTCTGGAATCACAATTGAGCAAATAGTTTGTCTACCTTTTCACTAGTGACTGTATAGAATAGTGCTTGACACAATAAATATCTAAATATTGTCTCTCATGGAGCTTATATTCCAGTACGTATCTTATGGGGAGGCAGACAAGAAACAAACTTTTCCCTGCTTAAAACATTTTTATCCTAGAATCTTTACTTGTCTACCCCTATTCAATATGTCTCTATTTAGATTTTGCTTCATCCAGGAAGTTTGACCTCTAACCTCCACTTAGTGATAGGTACTCCCCTTTCTTGTGCTGCTGTAACACCACGTGCTTCTTTCCTTATCATAACCTTAATAGCACAACATTAAATATGTACTGTTTAATCATCTGAATCCCTTACTACATTGTAAACTGTGTGCCTACAGGGATTATGCCTTCCTTATTTACTACTGAATTCTTTGGGTATAGCATAATATCTATTCAAATATAATTGTTAAATAAAAGACTGAGATCCCCAAAGTAAGAGAAAACTGGTGACAAATTCATTAAAGCCTAACACTCTAGTATTGTGAAAGTTGTAAACAGTTTTGGAGATTAAAAAAAAAATAGGGAACTTGAAAGTTTATATCATGTTAAGACATAAAGCTCCTTCTAGACACATCCTAGAAAAATAATGTATGTGATATACTGAAGGGGTAATTAAGCATTTACCTGGTAACCTCTTAAGTGAAGTCTATGTATTAATTCAACAAGTATTTTTTAGTATCTTATAGCTGTCATGTGTACATGTATGAATGTAAAAATACAAGCCATTGCTATTGGAATAAAAAGGGTCTCTCTGTTTTGCCTACTAAAAGACTATATCTTGGGATATATTTAGTATAAGAACTTGCCTGAATTAGTATTACTATAAAAGAAAATCTAACTAAACAAACTCTTACCTGTAATAGAGAAAATAACCACCATAAAATCAAAAATGTTCCATCCCATGGTGAAATAGTTACAACGAAAAGAGATGAGCTTCAGTACACATTCTCCCGTGTATACCATAACAAGAAATAAGGTAATCCAGTAGAGAGCAGCGTCCATTTCTGAACTCTGTTCATCACTTTGTATCATAATGGTCATTGCTTGGAAACAGATAAGAACCATAATGAAGACATTAAAAACTTGGCTTGTTACCAAGTCAAACATGAATCTTTGGAACTTGTTCTGTGTGTAAAAAAAAAAAAAAAAAAAGGTGGGTGTAATAGCCTTATTAGTAGGATATATACATACACATATAGTCTTTACGTTTATAATTTACCTCCCAGCATAAACAGGAAAATAAGTGAGTACCTAAGTTTTTGTCAAACTAGAATTCTAATGTATAGTCAAAACAAACAAAAAGATCATCAAAACCTTGTTAAAGAACATATTTTTAAATTTTGTCAAAAGCATTTGTGGAGAATTTAACATTTTTTTAAATGTTTATTTTTGAAAGAGAAAGAGAGAGAGAGAGAAAGAGAGAGACAGAGCATCAGCGGGGGAGGGGCAGGGAGAGAAACAGAAATGGAAGCAGGCACAGAGCCCCACCTGGGGCTTGAACCCATGAACCACAAGATCATGACCTGAACCAAAGTCAGACACTTAACCGACTGAGCCACCCAGGCACCCTGCATTTGTGAAGAATTTAAAAACACATATTCATTTTAAAAAGAGAATGTATGAAATAAACTTTTTACGAAGCTTCGAAAACAAATCTAGATGTTTTCTTACTCTTGGGCGACGCATTATTTTTTGAGAGTCCTCATGCAACAGCCCCCTCAGTGCATGGTATTGTCTCTTCTGTTTCACTGTTATAAAGATATTTGAGCCTCCCTCGTAAAAAAATGAAAGAAAAAGATATTAAAATCACATGAATCTAAATTTCACCTTTTGTCAATATACATTTTGGAAAGCTTGGTAATTACTGATTTAACCTTTTATAAAGGTCTTAAAGGCAATCAACTAAATCACATTTAACCATGTCTGATTTCTGCACACAAATCCATACCGAGCACATGTAGAATATATGGTAATGACCGATATCAGTGATCTTTTGGTGCACTTTCCTGTGGGTAGTCTACTCTTTTTTAACTTTTCAGTCTACTGAGGCCTACCTCATGTTAAGCAGAGACAAAGGAGAAACAGTGGGGGATAAATGGAAAGGTTCATCAAGAAAAACTGAACTCAAAAGCTAAGGAAAAATTGGTTTGTATCTTCTAATAACAGGAAAAAATATAATTGGGCATTTATGTGTTTTTATAAGTTCATATATTAACTTACTAAATAATACTTTCAAAAGATATTTTTTATACTATTAATCCAACAGCACTTTGTGCTTACTTCTTCATAGTACCTTTTAGAGCTTTTCATCTTTGTGTTCCTAGTACTAAGTATCTTATACAAAATATATAAAGTGAATAAGAGATAAATGGTTAGTGTGTTAATCTAGAAATTAGGAATTGTTACTGCCCTGAGTCAGGACTTAGTTACTTAAATTTGATAGGGGTCACCGGTTTGAAGCCCAGGAGCAAATCCTGGAATGTTATCCCACTGGATTGATCCCAAGAAGCTGAAGCTTCTAGTCAAATGGATATTTGATCACTGATCTTCTAATCCCATTTGATTAGTGGAGGCTGAGAGCAGTTTATCAGATGCTGCACATGACTAAACTTTGATGACATGGCTGAAAACAGAATTTCAAAACTAGACTATTCTTTTGATTTTTTAGAAGGCTTTCCTATACCTCTAGAAAGTATGTCTCTGTGGTTAAAATAAGCAGATTTAAATGACTTTTGAGGCCTTTGCATTTGCAGAAGCCTTGAAGGCCTTTGTGTGGAGGTGGGATCAAATGGGTTTTTCATTCTGTCTCTGAATTGTCCCTTACTGATTTCAAGCACTGCTATTTAGGACATGGGGTTAGGATTTAGGATACCCCCTACTTCTAGCAGAAAAAGCTACTGCACTGACAAAGATGTCTATGCTAGATATGACTCTGAAGGCTTTGAACATATCAGAGAGTAAAAAAGGGTAGCTTATTTTTCTTGAACTTCTTCACCTATTTGTGCAGATGTACCACAATATTACTTGTTGGTCAGCATGTCATTATTTACAAACATATATATATATAGAAACACCTGCAATTTTTAACCTTTTAACTTGTTTGTTTATATTTCAATATATAAAACAATGTAAAGATGAACATTTTAGCAATATTTATCAATATGCAGGAACATCAAATTTTTTTAATAGATAAGCACCAAATAAAAATTACATTAAGCTGAATCCAAAACCAATTATTTGAAGCAGGACATTCTTATAAATGTGTTTTCTCAGGTATTAATGAACAAAGAATATTTATACTTATCTTTATTTTATGTTTGTTGAAATTAGCAATAATAACACCGATCAGCATACTCAAAGGAAGAAATAATCCAATAACAATAAAGCTGATAAAGTAACAAGACATGTAGATGTTGTCTTCAAAATTAGGTTGCTTATTTACCTAAAAGTTAAGTTAAAAAATAATCAAAATAAGACAGGGCATAGTGGATTTTTAGGGCAGTGAAAATATTCTGTATGATATTGTAATCATAGTTACATGTCAGTCATTACACAATTGTTCAAACCCATATAATGTACAACACCAAGTGAACCCTCAAATAAACTCTGGACTTTGGGAGAGTATGATCTGTCAATGTAGGTTCATCCTGGGTAAAAATGTACCATTCTGGTAAGTGATATCAATAACTGGCTATGCATGTGTGGGGTCAAGTGGGTATAGGGGAAATCTCTATGCTTTCCTCTCAATTTTGTTGTAAACCTAAAACTGCTCTAAAAAGTAAAGTCTTTAAAAATAAAAATAAATTAAAAAGTGAAAAATAAGCAAAATATTGATACTAACACTTTAAAACATACGATTTATAAAACAATTTAAAACAGGAAAATCCAACAATTCTACAGAAGTAATATTTTCTCTTTGCTTGTTAGTGAAAGGATATCATTGCTTTGTTTATTTGGATTTTAAAATTTATTGCATTGGTTTAACCATTGTTATGAAGTCTGATAATCCTTCAAATGGGCTTATTGGGGTTCAACCACTGTACATAATCCTGGAAGGATTTCGTTTTCTGTGAAATGTTCAATTTGAAATGTATTTAATTTCTGTCTACTATAAGCATTCACTTTGATCATGTTATCTATTCTATTATTGTTGGTACCCTCTTCTTGAATTGTAAAAATAACTTTTCTTGAATTTTAACAATGGCCGTAAGATTATATTATACTTACACCAGTAGAATCAACTGCTGAATTCATAATGGTGATCCATCCATTAAATGTTGCCTGTAAAAATGGCATGTATTTAATTCTTATGGAAATCTTAAGCTTTGTTTCAAATAAAAAGTGAAACTCAATTTGTTATTAATACAGTAAAACATTTGATTACTAAGGCTGACCACATTTCAATATACCCTGTAATTGAGACCTTTATCATTTTCATTGTTGCATTTCTATTATCTGTTAACAACTATTTAACAAGTATTTATTTTTACTTAGCTTAATTGTAGTAGTTTTACTGTAGTTGATAACAAAATGTTGTAAGATAGTATAAATAGAAAGAGAGAGAGAGAGAGAGGTAGATAGATAAATGATAAATAAATACACATTGCCCAAGTGTCATTGTTAGTGGTAACTGCTATTTATGTGCTTTTCTATTGGGGTGGTAAGACAAGAATGAATGATTTATCTCCTCACTTCTGTTAGATGGTGGGTGACTAAGTAGCCATTCCTCACAGCACTGAGTAGAAACAAAACAGTAGTAACTTTAGTTGTACCAAAAATTGTGACCCTATTACCTTATCAGTGATGGTGGAAATAGGTTTGGCCAGTACCTGCCATCTCCCCCGTCAGTCCTACCTTCACCTTCACTTCCTTCTCCCAGGAAAGCAGGGTCTGCATTTCACTTTCATCTTTCCAAATGAGCCTAGTGTAGTATGTTGCATAACATGTATTTTAAATAATTGCTAAAATATGTTATAACCAACTCTAGTAATCATTCACATTTTGTCCATTCACATTTGTCCACATTATGTCCACCTATAATATACACGGACATCTAAAAACACTGATAAAAAGTAAAAAACATCAAAAGTGAACTTACTACTTGAAGCAGTGAAAGGAAACCATTTCCAACATTATCAAAGTTCAGTTTTGCATTCTCCCATTGCATGGATTCATTAAACACAAGGCTTTCACACTGACTCTTATTCATGACTTCAGATATAGGAAATCTTTCTCCACTTGTTGGGTCAATGCATTCATAGAACATGCCAGCAAATAAGTACACTCCTATGATGCTAAAAGCCAGCCAGATCATTAAGCAGACCAGAAACACATTCAAAGCAGGTAAAGTTGTTTTTATCAAAGCTCTCACAACCACCTGGCATATAAAAAACAAACAGGTAAACTTTAGGTAAGAAATGTGAAATCACTTTAGTTGAACTGGAAATACTAAATGTAATGTCATATTGAAATAACAAAAACAGGTCATCTCTAAAGATTCAATAGGCCAGCATGCCAGTATTTGAATTACCTAAATTATAAATTTCAATTAAAAATATACATTAAAAATCCAGATAGTCTCAAAATAGTTATACTAAAAAAATCATGAAAAAGCAACTGCGTTGATTAGTAAAATAGTTATTTCACTGATTTAACACATTTATCGGCTTCCTGTATTGGGCCAGAAATGGGCAAGACAACTGAACCTGTGTGTATGTATGTGCACATATTATCTAGAAAGCATATAAAATGAGAAAGAAAGGCCTAGATCTAAGTCTGGGTGATTCTAACTTTAGGGAGGATTAACCTAGAAAGCAGACACTGAAGTGGCAGGGGAAATACGAGGAGGACCAAGAGACTGTAGATCAATGAAATAAAGGCAAGAGACTATTTCAAGAAACACTGAATGGGCCTCTGCACCCTGCAGAGTCACAAACCTCCTCACTGCACCACTCTATGTCACCGGTGAGCCACTCCAGAGCAGGAAGTTTGGGAAATAAATCAACCACTTGAATTTGATTAATAGTAATAGTTTGGAATCACCATCTCCATTTCCTCAACTCCCTTCTCTCTTGAATATTATAATCAGATTTTATTCTTATCACTCCACTATAGCTGTTATGGCAAATGTAAAGCATTTCCTATAACCAACAGAAATATTCATTCTTGGTACATATCTTTCCTTTAGCATTTACACTTTTGATTCGTTTCTACCAACCTCATTTCTCTCTCTCTCTCTCTCTCTCTCTCTCTCTCTCTCTCTCCCTCTCTCTCTTTTTGTGAAGACCACTGATTCTCTTTTCTACCATTCTAACCTTCCCTTCCCTTAGCCATTACTGGATACATACCCTTTTTGCTGTACTTTTTTGCTGATATCCCTCAGTTTTCTGGACTTGAATAAATATTTTAACTTTTAATTGTGCTTTCAGTAACACTTTATTCCTAAAACTAAGTCACAGATCCTTTGTTGGCACTTTGGATGTTTTGAGAAGTCCACTGATGACTCTAATGAAAAAAATGCTATCCCTATCAGAAAATACACTTATGTTAAGAATAAAAGTAGTAGATACTGTTGATACAAATATTTCAGTAGTAAGAGTACCCAGCACCTGGAGTTTATTAAATACATAAAACATTAATTTTGTAATCATGTGGCTTCCTTATATATTCAATGGTATGTTTTCAGAACTCATTCAACTACAGAACTTCCAGAGGTTGAGACGAAGTTTAAAGATCTGGATCTGCAATAGAGCAGAATAGGGTCCAGAAATAAACCCATGATGACATGGTCAATTAATCTACAACAAAGGAAGAAAGAATATATGGTGGGAAAAGACAGTCTTCAATAAATGGTGCTGGGAAAACTGAGCAGCCACATGTAGAAGAATGAATTTGGACCACGTTTTTATACCATGAACAAAAATAAACTCACAATGGATTAAAGACCTGATTATGAGTCCTGAAGCCATAAAAATCCTAGAAAAAACTATAGGTAGTAATATCTTTGTTTTTAGCCTTAACAACATTTTCTCTTCATTTTCTGTCTCTTCAGACAAAGAAAACAAAGGCAAAAATAAACTATTACTGGATTACACAAAAAATAAAAAACTTTTGCACAGTGAAGGAAACCATCAACAAAATGAACAGGCAGCCTCCTGAATATGAAAGAATATTTGCAAATGATATATCTGATAAAGGGTTAGTTAATATACAAAATATACAAAGAACTTATACATCTTAACATAAAAAAACCCATAAGCAATCCAATTAAAAAATTGGACCTCAATAGCCAAAGACATTCAGAAGGCTAACATATGAAAAGACTCAACATCACTAATCATTGGGGTATTGCAAATGGAAACCACAATGAGATACCACCTTACACCTGGCAGAATGGCTAGTATCAAAATGATAAGAAATAACAAGTGCTGGTGAAGATGTGGGGTGGGGAAACCCTTATTCACTGTTGGTGGAAATGTAAATTTGTGTAGCAACTATAGAAAATTGTATGGAGGTTCCTCAAAAAATTAAAAATAGAAATAGTACATAATTCAATAATTCTACTTCTGGATATTTACCCAAAGAAAATGAAAACACTAATATGAAAGTATATATGCATTTCTGTGCTTACTGCAGCATTGTTTACAATAGCCAAGATATGGAAGCAACCTAAGTATCTATGAACAGATGAATGGTAAAGAAGATGCTGTATATATAAACAATGGGCTATTACTCAGCCATAAAAATGAATGAGATCTTGCTATTAGCAACCACATGGTTGGGCTTTGAGAGTATTGTGCTAAAAGAAATAAGTCAGACAGAGAAAGACAGATACCATATGGTTTCACCTATATGTGGAATTTAAAAATAAAACAAGTGAACAAACAAAACAAAACAGAACAGACTCATCTATACAGGAAACAAACTAGTGGTTATCAGAGTGGAGAGGGGTTGGCAGTGGGTGGAGGGGATTAAGAGGTACAAACTTCCAGTTATAGTGAGAATATTTCTTCCCCAACACCAGCAATGCATTTAGGGAATAGGTTGATCAGGACTAATTCCTGTTATAATGAGTTGATCACAGATTCATATGAATTATAAAAATATTACTATCAGTCATGTACTTACATATATATTAAAGTATAATTAATGTACTTAATACATGTACTTATGTATGCATATGTGTATATATAAATATCATATAAAGATTATGCTATTAAAATTTCTGAAACATATATTTTGGTTTAAAATACTTTAAATTACTTATATTTCTATTTGTTTATAATAATCATCTATAATTATCTAAATTTTGAGATTAAAATAAGTATCCATGTTTTTGCCAAGTGAAAAGATCTTAAGTGTTATGGTTTATTAATATATGGCAGTTTTAAAGTAATATATAATATATGAACTATAAGAAAAATACACATCAAAAATAAATAATTTTCTTACTGGATCCTACCTACACTGAATATGTGATATTCTGTAATATTACTCAAGTAGGCAGATTAATGATAAATAATCTATATAAATAAAAAATTCAAGAAAACAGATGTATGGTTATGAAATAAAAGATAAAACTAGACACTTTTTCCCATTTCTGCACATAGCTGATGACTGTATTTTACATAATTATACTATTTGTGGTGGCCATAAACTGTTTGCTCCATTAGGTCGAGCCATTTGGGGTGGGTTTCCATTGTAGGCACAAAAGATTGAACACTGGTTGTTTTATGTGGCTTTACCTGTTAGCTTCCCTCACATTGTTCAAAAGAGGTTTAACGTGACGGTGAGGGAGAGATGACAAGAATTCATAATTTGTCATGCGTGACTTGAAAACATTAATTTATTTTAAAATTCAAACTTTTATTCAGTATAATTACTTAGCGTGTACGATATTCCTATAATTTTAAGCATCTAGGTGATCAAAGTTTCATTTTGTCAGTTATATTTTTAACATTGAGATAATTGTATTAATACTCATAGACACCCAAGTGGGCTACAAAACAATAGTACTAGTTTTTAAAATTTTATATTATTTCTCTCAACTATTAGGGTTTTTTTCTTATCTTTATGATTTTTCATATCTTATGAGCAGGAAAGTCCTAAAATCTTAATAAGCATAACTCATATACCTTTCTTCTATATTTGTAAATTGTGGAATATAAGGTTTTTGCATTAGTATTGTTAAAGATGCAAATGAGAAGACTATAAAGTTTTTAATTTATAGAAATTTATTAATCCTAAATAAAAACCTACATATTAGTTTAGACATTTCTTTCTTACCTTCATTCTTTCAAATTGAGATAGAACTCTGAGTGCCCGGAGGAATTTAACAGAAATTAGTGGTTTGAATTCTTCCCGAGATTTGCCTATTAAGCTAAGACAAAACACCTAAATATATTTAAGAAAAAAAAGGGTGAATAGGGTTTATTTTAACTTTAATCAAAACAATCTGCAAAATAAACTTTGCACTTATTTAAAAATGATAAACAGTCAAAGCTTCCCAAGAAATATGCAAAGATGTAAAATATATTTCAATATATCTTAACAATGACTTAAAGAAAAGTATAAGAAAATAACCTTGTGTTAAAGTTACTTTAAAAAAGATAAAGATAAAACAAAAGCATTTTCTGGTAGTAGGAATATACATATTATTGAAATAAAAAAATTTGTATATTTGACATTCTTTATGATCAAGGGTTAATATTTACATCCATTTTTTGTTTGAAATTAGATTAATAATCAGTTTCATGATTATTTTCCATACAGTAATAGTATATCATGTATTCATAAAAACAAAATTTGAAATATATTTACATGTGAATTCATATATAAATATGGTTAACACAATATACAAAATAGTATTTCAGAGAAGAGGCATCAAAGAGTATATGAACATTGTTAAGTTTAAGTACAAATTATAAAAATGTATACAAAGATACCAAGGTGATTTCTTAAAGTAAACATATGCATAAAGATCATTCAGGGTTAATAAATGTTAACAGAGACTGAGCAAGGTGATGGAGTTACAACTAACTTTTATAGTACCTTCATATTTTATGTATTTTCAAGCAACATAAATGAAAATTTGTTCTTTTTTATCCTATACTAAGAGATGGCCTTAAAGTGAGCTTTGGAGTAAACATATGATTTATGTAAGTGTCACGGGTTGTATACACCTAAGAACAATGACTAGGAAACAGGAAGGTGGGTTGCAGATATAGTGTGATTTTTGTTGGAGGAGAAGGTTAATTTGCAATAATTTATTTAGAAGACAGAGATCAGATACTGTAAGTCATTATTTATACAGTGAGAAGCTTCAGTCAATCATTGCTTATAGAATAGGAACCATTTGTTCATTCAACAAAAATTACTGAGTACCTACTATGATACATGAGTTGTTCTAAGCATTAGGGATAAGAAGAGAACCACATTGGGAAAGCATTTCTTCCCCAAAGGAGCTAATCTTTCAAAGGGGAAGACAAACAATCACAATGAATAAACAATGAATATCAATTAATATATAATATTAATAGGTGCTATAGAGATGAAGAGTGCAGAGAAAGGAAAAAGGAGCATTGTAGTAGTTGCAGTTTTAAATATGGTAGTGGGGAAAGACCCAATTTCTGCATTCTTATTTGAGTAGACATAAATGAGGTGAGCCAGCAAAAGTTCCAGGTGGAAGGAAAAATAACTGCAAAGGCACTAAGATGGAAGGAATCTTGGCACATGGGAGATCTTCAGGAAGGTCAGTGCAGGTGGAGCAGTCTATACATTGGGATAATGGAAACGGAAAGTAATAGGAGACAAGACCGATCATGTAGAAACTTGTAGGCTTTGATGGCAGAGAATGTAGCTTTTTACTCGGAGAGACATGAGATGCTTATTGGAGAGTTTCAAGAAGAAAAGAGACCTGGACTGACTTCTGTTTTACAGCAATAAAATGTATGTGGTTGCTATGTGGAGCTTAGAAGGAAGGTGTGCAGTGGCAGGGGCAGGGATCTGCACTGGAAATCCAACTGAGAATCTTCAGTAGCTTGGATCACAGTGGTAATGGTGAAGGTTATGGTAAGTCGTCTGTTTTGAATATATGATTTAAACATCAAGCCAACAGAATTTAAATATTTCCGGATGTCTATCCCATTAGTAGTGGGTTCATACGTGGTCATTAGAATAATCTAGGGGTGAAATGTTGAACTTTAAAATTTTTAGGTTGAGAGGAAAAGGACAAATGTTAAGTATTACAAATGAAGAAATAGGGGATTTTGGTGACTAAAAATGTACAAAGAGAGGAAAAAGGTAGATATAAGTAAAGGAAAGAGTTAAGTGAGAGTAAGAGTAAAGAAGAAAAAAATTGAATAATAGTCTTTAAAATTTTTCTTTGAAATACGTACAATGACAACCATGAAGTCTAGCTTATACCAGCTATCAGTGAAATAGGCTTTAAAACCATATGCCATCCACTTTAGAAGCATTTCCAGAATGAAGATGTAAGTGAAGATCATGTCAGCATATTCTAATAAGATTTTAATAGTCTTTCTCTGATCGATATATATATCTTCAAAAGCCTGTGGGTAAAACATTTGAGGATTAGTGTACATGTAATTTTTTAAAAAATCTTTTGACATAGAGCGGAATGAAATGCTATCTCTAGCAAACAGATCGTGAGCAAAGTCATAGGTTGTAGTTTCACAGGCTGGTTCACTTGGTTTGGATTTATTCACATAATCCATAAGTAACATTTTCTGATCCTATGTCTATAGCAGACATCAGTAATTGGTCCCAGAATTTCTTATAGAGACTGAATTTGGCACCACAGTGATCCAGAATTCTTCTCATGAATCAGTTAATCAAACTTAATATAAGAGGCAAAACCTTTGCTCACATCTAACTGGTTCTTATCTCTAATTCCATGTAGCCAATTTGCAGATATGTGGCACTTACTAAGAGAGTAGAAATTCTTTTAAATATGTCTTCAGGAAAAATAAGGTAAAAACAGAGATGGAGGCAAAGCATAAGAGACTCTTAAATATGGAGAACTGAGGGTTGCTGGAGGGGACGTGGGGAGGATGGGCTAAATGGGTGATGGGCATTAAGGAGGGCACTTGCTGGGATGAGCACTGGTGTTATATGTAAGTGATGAGTCACTGGGTTCTACTCTTGAAACCAATACTACACTGTATGCTAATTAACTTGAATGTAAATAAATATATATATTTTTTTAATTATAAAATTGCTATAGAACATAAAAACACGCCAAATAATGTAAAGATATGCCATTTTGCCTAGATGGAAGTCTCAATATTATAAAAATATTATGTCTGTATAAATTAATGTGTAATTTCAGTGTGGCCCCAATAAAACATCTAATAGATAATAAAATATCTAATAAATTGCTCTGCTGCAGAAATAATCAGGCAAACCAGTGGAAACACATGAATATGAAATAAAACTATAATCATTTCTCCAAAGCTTCTCAGATTAATAGGTCAACCTTTACTTTACTGTAGAGGATACAAAGTCTGATAATGTCACTGAAAGCAATTTCATAGTGTTTTTATCTCAGCACTGAAAAAAGGCAATAAAGTACCAACAAAGTCAGGAAGGCTTGTATTAAAGTGCATTCAAGGTCAAAAAGTAAACAAAGATCGGGGCACCTGGGTCGTTCAGTCAGTTGAGCATCAGACTTCACCTCATGTCATGATCTCACGGTTTGTGAGAAAATGTTACTTTTATTTAACATTAGATTTATAAGAATCACACCATTATTAACATAGGATTACATTAATCCTTGTTTACTTTTTTTAATGTTTATTTTTCAGAGAGAGAGAGAGAACAGAATGGGAAAGGGGGAGGGGCAGAAAGAGAGGGAAACACAGAATCTGAAGCAGATTCTAGGCTCCGAGCTGTCAATACAGAGCCTGACACAGGGCTCGAACTCATGAACTGTGAGATCATGGCCTGAGAGGAAGTCGGGCACTTAACTGACTGAGCCACCCAGGTGAAAATTCTTTAGGTTAGACACCTATAATTTCTAGGTTTGTGGTAAATGTGTGGTAAATGTCAATATAAAATTTACTTTAGTATATGTGCTGCCGAAGCGAGCACTAAAATTTACTTTAAAAATTGTATGCAGTACAAAGTCTGGTTCCCAGCCTTGAATCCATTCTTTTTGCTCTGTGTATCTCACAATTAACTATTTCTTGTGCATCCTTCTCTGATCCTCTTTAATCAAACACTGGAAAATAATATAATATAAATTCTATTTTTCTTTATTTCCTAAGTAAAATGTCATATGCCTCATTCAATATCACATAAATAAAACAATTTCAAAATTTATGAATGACAGTGGGAAACATGAATATTAATAGATACCTAATACACTTTATTCTAGATCTTTCTCTTTTTTTGCACATTGCTATAACTTGCAATATTAGCATGCATACTGCTTTTGAATTTTCAAAATAGCTGCATGGTGTCCCATTGGATGTTTATATCAGAGCATATTTAAACAGTTACCTATTGTAGACTATTTTTACTTTTTAATCTTTTTCTATACAAAGAATTCTTCACTGAAGAGCCTTGTAAATGCATTTCATACTTGCTCAGATATTGTAGGACACTTTCCTAGAATTAAGGTTGTTGTGTCAATGGGTAAATATATTTTTGGTTCAGGGCACCTGGGTGGCTCAGTCAGTTAAGAGTCCGACTTCAGCTCAGGTCATGATCTCACGGTCTGTGAGTTCAAGTTCCGCATCAGGCTCTCTGCTCTCAGTGCAGAGCCTGCTTCAGATCCTCTCCCCCCGCCCCTCTCTTGCCCCTCCCCAGCTCATTTACTCTCTTTCTCTCAAAATGCTTCATAAATGCAGGATGTCTGGGTGGCTCAGTTGGTTAAGTGTCCAATTTTGGCTCAGGTCATGATCTCACGGTTCGTGGGCTCGAGCCTGAGTCGGGCTCTGGGCTGACAGCTCAGAGCCTGGAGCCTGCTTCAGATTCTATGTCTCCCTCTCTCTTTTCCCCTCCCCCATTCGTGCTCTGTTTCTCTCACTCTCAAAAATGAATAAATATTAAAATATATGTATTTTTGGTTCAAAGGTTATTAAAAGTATATAGTACTTCTCTTTCCTGATTGAATAGGCACCAAAGTACTAGCACAGCACAAAAGTATGTATGTGCATATTCATAAACTTTGTCTCATACATGAAACTTTATTAAAATAAGAATTAGGTATCTCACATTCACGTTTCCCACTGTCATTCTTATATTTCAAAATTGTTTGATTTCTTTAATACTGAATGAGGCATATACAGATTTTAAGAAACTGTAATGTATGTTTCCCAAAAGTAAAATCACAGAATATGAACTTTACTGCTATAATAAGTATCTGGGGAAAACTAATTTGGCATGGTGGCTTCAAGTAACAGACTTCAGATACATTTTTCCCCATAAAAGTCTCACGTACTTACCAGAGCACCTGTGCTGAGCAGAGTGACAAGGCCAATGAAACACTTAAAACAACCATTTTCCACTATCTTGCGGCAGGTTTTCCTTATGTTCTGCCAAATTCTTCCTTTCTTGGATTCACCACTAATTTGGCCAGGTGAAGATCTTCGTCTATAACCTGTCAAGAATGAAACTGCTAAGAAGAAAAATCTTGAAAATTCATGAAAAAGTAGACATCCTGAACTTTTCACCATAGTCCTTGGTGATTACTTATGGAATCTAACACATGTGCTCTCTGACTTATGAACATTTGATTTTCACCCCTGATGCTGTGACCATTGCAGTCATTGAGGGGAAACAAAAAAAGTTAACGTGGGAGAACACTAGAGGAAGAAATTGTGAAAGGCAGAGATGACTTAGAACATCCCCTAGCCTGGTGGAACAGAGTCTGAGAATAGAATTTATCCCCATCCTTCAAATCACTCCTCTCCCCCACATACAATATCTTCTAAATATCACATTTTGGCATAAAGCCTGAAGATTCACATGGTATAATAAGCATTCTCATTTAAGTACATAGGTATTCAGGAACTGATAAGAAGTATAATATTAGTCACGTCAGTTAAATTGATGTCAGGTCTCAGGTGGTAAGAGAATGGTGATTTTGATTTAGACTTATTGAAAGAGCCCCCTGGATTACAGAGTACTTTGTGGGTAGGGGGCATATGCATGGATTGGACTCTACATTCCTGTCAAGAGAGCTAGCATAAAGAAATCCCAAGATAGAGAAGACTCTGCTTAACAGGGGAGAACATGAAGAAATAGAGGTGGGTGGAATTTAAAGTCAACACATTTCATTTTAGAATTTTACCTACTGTCAATTCATACATCTTTGGTCAAAAAGTATAGGAAATTTTTCCTCCTTTGTCTTAAATGATACAAGTTCTAGAAGTTGAGCTGCTGACAGCAGGTTCTTATTTTGAATACAGGAATTTGAGCATTTAGCAGCTACCATCCAGTGATTTCAAATGCAGAGAACCTATAAATATTTGTCAATCTTTCTAGGAAATTAATTTGAATTACAAGTCATCAACAAATGTATGTTACGTATCTAGTGAGTCAATCAGCTGACTGAAGCCTTATACATTTCTTAAGATTCATGTGGAATATAAAAATAAATCACCATTGCATGATATGTTTTCCTATGAAAGATATAGGATGTTTTCATGTGAGTATTTTGAATATTGACTTTATTCCAAGAGGCATAAAAATATACACACACACGCACACATGCACACATCCATGCATGGACACACATGCATCTACACTAATTTAATCTTTTTACCAATCCTGTGAGGTAAGTTTCATTATTATCCTCATTTTACATATTAAGAAATGAGCCTGAAAGAGGGTAAGTAAAGGTAGTAAATGGTCACGTGACCTGGGATTTGAACTCAGGCCTGTACGATTCCAGACCCAGTGCTCTTAACTACTGCATTAAACTTCTAGGAAATAGACCCTGCCCCTCTTTTCCAAATGTTGACTTTTCTATTGACTTTCCCTATAAGTTTCTATGAGGATTCCTTTGGGCACATGTGCATGTGCTTGTACACCCATATTTGTATGTGTGTGTTCCTTACTTAAGTTAATAAACTCTCTAAAATTAAAATATATCTAATGGCATTAGTTATGTTAAGAGAAATTTAGTCTATTTTCAATATAATGATCAAAGGAACTTATTTTTCTCTTACCATTTTTAAGCTGCTTTGGCTTTTCACGTTCACAGACGGTTTCTTCTTCGGAGATAGCAATATCCACTGTGCTGCATTCAGACGAGCTAGATTGCTTTACCTTCTGAAAAGTAAAGTCCCACCAAAAAAGCTGTGATTCAACTTTCTCACTGTGGTTCAGGCTTGTTTTATTTTCAGAAATAAGAAAAACTGTATACAAAAAGAACTTTATCAGGTTTAAAATACTGTTTAAGCTAATTTCATGATTTTCATTAAAAGGATACATGTCTCCGTGAGTTGAAGTTTTAAAAAAATTAATTAAAAATTCATTTAAGCTAAAATAACGTTTAGATTAAAATTAACATTTACTTCATAACACTATTCTCCTAAAAGGTGTATAGGTTATCTCCAGTATCCAAAAGGGTTTGAGTTCCAAAGCCCTCTTGAAGTTGTTCACAAGATTTCATATAAGCCATTTCAGCTAGATGAGCAGCATCAGAAGTAATTACTCCTTGATGCTAAAGATGGGTAGACAAGAGTGCATTTAGTTGGTATTGTAAAATCGAGTCTAGACATTCTTGTGTATGCCATCATAGGATGGGAATGATGTGAGGTTATCTTGAAGTGAAATGAAGAAATGATGGGGCCCCTGGGTGGCGCAGTCGGTTAAGCGTCCGACTTCAGCCAGGTCACGATCTCGCGGTCCGTGAGTTCGAGCCCCGCGTCGGGCTCTGGGCTGATGGCTCAGAGCCTGGAGCCTGTTTCCGATTCTGTGTCTCCCTCTCTCTCTGCCCCTCCCCCGTTCATGCTCTGTCTCTCTCTGTCCCAAAAATAAATAAACATTGAAAAAAAAAAAAAAAAAAAGAAATGGCACAAGGAATAAGAGTCACGAATAGACCTGGCAAAGTGGTACCAGCCCTATGCAGACAGGCTATTTGCAAGGATTGACATTGCTTCTCACTCTGCTCTTGACTGAAGGTCAAGATTGGATACGATAAGGTAGCCATGGCTTTGTATATGTGGTAATGACGCATGTGTGACATGCATGGCTTTTATTTGAAATGATATTCTCATAATGCTTTATTTTATTTTATTTCAAAATAAATATGCAACACATCATCCTTTAAAATGACCAATATTCTAAGTTAATAATATACACAATTGTTTTCTAATTAAAAAAATAAGATAAATGTATTAAAACATTTGGGAAAAAACAGTCTTATTTCTTAAAAAATAAGGAAATGTCTAAGTAAAGTATATCAAAAGGAAAACTGTAAATATTTTGTCCTACCTCTTGGTCTTATGCACAATAAATGTCAACGAAATATCATTAGGAAGCCTTATTTGCTTTAGATCTTACATAGTCAGTTGTCAGTAAGACATTTGGCGCTCAACTAAAAATATATATCCATCAGGATATTACTCTTAAACAAATCCCTTTTATTATTTCAGTTCTCATATTTTCATTATTTCTGATGAAATAAAGGCTATAGCAATATGAGAGTAAATAACAAATAAGTTAATATATAATGCTTAGGCATTCAATAATTGAAAATTATATACCTTATATTTATATGTTATTTTAGAATTTTTACATAAACTATTTGATGTGATTTTTCCAAACCTCTTTTAGTATTATTCTAATTTTATAAATAAATCAATTGGGATTCAAAAGTATAAATAATTTTCTTAGAAGATGACTTAATGGCATGAGAAAGTGACCCTGATACATTGCTACATTATGAAAAAAGTTATAAAACTTGATATAAAGTTTGACATTATTTTTCTAAAATTTATATAGTTATGTTGTAATAAACAATGGCTGAAAGTTTAAATACAAAAGAAAGAAAAGAATGTATCTCAGAATTATCAAATCATGTGATTTTTATATTTTATTCTTTGGCTTTTGGTAGATCAGCATCTTAAAGTACTCATGAGTTGCATAATCTGGAAAGTGTCTAAAATATGGAACAAATGTACAGATAAGTGAATAAATCTATGAGTAGCTAATCAATCAGTAGGACCAAGTAATTAAGCAGCATACATTACAACTTCTGAAGCCTCAACATTTACAATCATATTTAGTGTCATCTTTCCTATACATTTTCATATCCCAGACTTTCTAATTAGATTGGCAAGAAGTTTCCTGGAGCATTTCAACACAATGTGCTGTGATAAATAGCACTTTTACACAGAAATAGATGGTAGTCAAAGTTATAAGTGAATATATACAAGTGTAGCTGGAGAACAGTTTTCCCTGTTTTCTAGAAATGGTATTAATTAAAGGAAAACGAACCTCAAAATATTGGGCATGCTAAGGAGTGAAAATGTTTCTTTAACACAAAGAAAAAGGCCTTCAGTAGGAGCCGGAAGGATTTTGAGTAATTACAATTCAACTCCTATTAGGCCAATATGAGAAGTTACTGCAGAGCAGTTGCCAAGCTGGAAGAGGTCTGGGAGACAAGATGATGCCAGAGTCGTTTCTGGGGATCTGGAAAGAGACATTCTCTGCCCCTCCCCAGTGCCTGTGAGTGATCTGAGATGATTCCCTACTGAGGTACAATGCAAGAATCCTGCAGAACAGATGTGATCTCTGTAGATGTAGCTTTCTATTAAACCATACCTCCTACCAAGACATGGTGCTTGCAAATGAAGACAGTAAGAATGTTTCCAGTAGGGTGTACATTTTAGAAGCTAAGTTAACATCAATATCTACCCTTCTTTAAATGTGTTGGGTTATTTTGTTGTTTTTGCTGTTGCTTTTTTGTTTTGTTTCCTTTGTCCATGAGTTGATAAAGCTACACACTGTTCACAATTCAAACTGGTGGGTTTTCTTTATTCTTTTAGTCCAACTTAATTATATACGTTATAGTATATGCTGCACAAATAAAGTGATGAGAATCCTAGAATTTTAGCCAATAAGAAAGTATTTTAGCCATCCTGTAGTCCAATTTAACGTTTTAAAGATGATAACACCCAGGAGAGTTTAATGATTTCTCTAATAATACACATCGATTTTGAAAACTTAAGTTTCTTTGGTATGTTTTCATCACCCCACACTGCCTGCTTATAAATTTATAGACTTTTAAAATTATATTTTCTAATGTTTACTAAGTGTTTACTATAGACTGGGCACTGTTCTGTGCACCTTTGCGCTATTTTTCTTAGTCCTATCCTCCCTAAGAAATAGATACAATTTTATCTGCATTTATAGACAAGGAAACTGAAGCTTACAATGGTTAATTAACTTCATCAGAAGCATAAAATCAGGAGCAAGGAGTGTAGAGCTAGGATCAAATGTGTACTCTAATTCTCCGCAACTTCAACACCCACTCACTTTCTTACCAAAATGCCATAAATCAACAGTAAGTAATCAGGATATTAAAACATCTTACCTCTTTGCTGCTCCCATCACCTGACTTGCTCTGAATCTCCTTATTATCCAGATTTTCTATATCAGATTCTCCTGAAGCAATTGGTACAGTTTCTGAGACACTAGGACTGGGTATAAGTGATTGACTCTCATTTTCAGTCATTGTGTTTTTCTCTGTGCCACTGCTTTTTTCCTTATCCTTGAAGAAATCTTGGGTATTGCTTAAATCAGAAAGGGTAGGGTCAGAAATATTCTCTCTAACATACACATTGTTTACATTATCCATTGTCTCCTTTGAAATGTTTTGTTCTTTGCATGATATTTTAGGAAACACGTAGTTTATTCCTTTCTTAATCCTTGCCATTGCACGCTGGAGATTTTGTTCTTCACCATTCTCTTCAGTTGTTGGAGCCTTGTATGAACTAAAGGAGCTCACCAATGCCAGAAACAGGTAAATTATCTAAATGAGGAAACAAATGAGGTTAAGTTTATGTTACTTTTTGTTTCCTTTTAAACAATAAAAAAAATCTTGAAAAAAAAAAGCTGACCTGAGATTTGAAAACAATTAGGAACCACAATGCCATTTAGGCTATTCAGTTCTTACTCCTATACAGTGGGTCAGATGCTGTGCTAAGGGTTTGTACAGTATAGCCAGAACTCTTCTTAAGGTCACAACATTCTATGAAATATCATTTGATTTTCTTTTAGACATGAAAAAGGCAAGGCTTACAGATGTCAGATATCCAAGGTCACACAGATTGAACTTAAGTTAGTTTTATTCCAAAGCTTTTTTTCCTTCACTGAGCCAGGCTGTCTCTCCCAAGGTAAGAAAATGAATCGCTACTTCAGGTGGCTGACCTCACTTCAGCACTATCCCGGGAAGAGGTATAATGACATCTTCATGGGTTCTGCGAACCCACAAGGAATCTTGGGGAGAGAGTCCCAATCCCGGTTCTGAAGCCTGTACCTAGTTTTCTTTGTGATATGCTAGTAGCAGGGTTTGGGTAGGTTAATTGATTCTCTGTGGTAATAAATTTGGTCAAATAAGAAAGAGATGAGTGATGGAGAATAATTCCTAATACTTAAGTTATTTGAACTCAAGGACAGTGTATATTTTGACCTTTACTATCACTGAGAAATATGATCAAGCTACGTTTAGTTTCCAGAGAATCATATTTTTATCTTGTTTGTAATTGTAGTGTATAGATAATATTTTTGGGTTTTAGTGTTAGGGAGTCAAAACTGATCATCTCTTAAACTAATAATTTGAGCATTTTGTTTGCTTATTATTGGAAGTCTTCCCCTCTCTTCAGATATTTGAACTTTTAAAGACTTAATTTACTTTATGTTTTACATATTATTTTTAAAGGGCAAAGTTTAAATGACATGAATTATGTTTAAAAAATATAAAAGTATATAATATGAAAATAAAAAATATATAAATATATTTATATATATATATAAAGCTTTATATATATAAATATATTTACATATAAATAAAGCTTACTTACAGATAGTATGAACAGGGGCTTTATGGCCCTGATAGGAACTACACTACTAGCATTTCTATCATTCTTAAAAGACAATGAGTTCAGGATATAAGAAGGCAACACCAAATATAATTTAAGGTAGTTGGTTGTCTCTTTTCCTTCATTTAGTTATTGGCACAGTGTGAAATAAGGAACAGGTGTTAGGTAAAAAATTCATGACTACAAGCTTCATATGAGCAGGAACCAAGTTTCTCTCAAGTAGACAACTAGCACAACACTAGGCACAAAATAAGTGATTAATATTTGTTGAAAAAATTAATTATAGAATGAGTAAAAAATAGATTTTGTGCCAGGATTTGGACAAGGAAAAATTTACTAAGAGCTTACAATCTAAGATTTCTTATATCTTAAACATATCCCCCCATACACCAAATGCAGATATACATATACAGTGAAAATGTTAAAAGGCTTGGGGTACCTGGGTGGCTCAGTTGGTTAAGCGTCTGACTTTGGCTCAAGTCATGATCTCACTATTCCTGAGTTCAAGCCCTGCATTAGGCTCTGTGCCCAGGCCAGGCCTGGAGACTGCTTCAGAGTCTGTGTCTCCCTCTCTCTCTGCCCCTCCCCTGCTAACACTCTGTCTTTGTCAAAAATAAATAAAGATTGAAAAACATTTGTTTTTTTATTGTTAAAAGGCTGAAAATGAAGTTCAAAATTCTCTGGAATTACGGTATAAAGCAAAATTTTATATAAACTTAGTGTGACTTTGTTCTAGTTACAGTATTTTATAAAGACATTCAAAACACATATTTCTTATTTTTGTGTTAAAAGATAAAATGTGAAATAATGTATATAAAACAAAACATTCAAATGTCTCCCCTGAAATTTGCCCTCTCATTTACCTCAATGATGTCTATCTATTGGGTGAGAATTGAAAAACTCATCAAAATAAAGTAATATGGAATAGAAAGGAAATTCAAGATTTACTTATGTAATTATTTTTCAAGTACTTTTTAAGTATTTTCCAAGAATTTTTCAAGTATGAATAATTATTTGATTACTAATTTAAGAAATTCAACATGTATGAAGTTTCTATTTTAATACTCTTCAAATTGTATCTTAACATATTTAATTGGGGAATATGTAAACATACATGGAATGACATAGATATTTATCATCAATGTCTTATTTATTTATTTTTTTTTTAAATTTTTTTTTTTTCCCAACGTTTATTTATTTTGGGGACAGAGAGAGACAGAGCATGAACGGGGGAGGGGCAGAGAGAGAGGGAGACACAGAATCAGAAACAGGCTCCAGGCTCTGAGCCATCAGCCCAGAGCCCGACGCGGGGCTCGAACTCACGGACCGCAAGATCGTGACCTGGCTGAAGTCGGACGCTTAGCCGACTGCGCCACCCAGGCGCCCCAATCAATGTCTTATTTTTAAAAAGCAACTGAATTTTCTATTTTCTATTTCTTTTCTTTTTATGTTTCTATATCCCTCATTGTTTGGTTTACGTAACCTTAGCTAGATCCCACAGTTCACTTAGTGGCAGTTACTTAAATTGCAAGTGAAACATGTAGAATGTTTGCCTAACTGAAACTTTTGAATAATGTTTAATTAGCACAATTCTAAAGATGTGGGAGGTACTATTTTCTAGAGCTTAAAGAAAGTAAAACAAACATTTATAAATATTTATAGAGTGCTAGCTGTTTTTATTTAACTTACAATAACTCTATATGGCATATATTATTATGTTCATTCTTCTATTAAAATATTACGAGGTTTAAAGAGGCAGGGTCATATACACAAAAGCATTTAATTAGTAAATAATAAAACTGGAGTTTGAACCCATGTTTGCTTGGATCTGAACTCTATTTTTTCTATAACTCAGCATTGCATGTAACTATTTAAAAGCCATTTAAATACTTGCTTTTGTTTATGATCATGTTTTACGGTTCCACTGCAGGCTGAATCACCACTGGAATGTTTATTAGGCAAACAAGACAAAATTAAGTTTTTAAAATGGGGAGTACCTTCTTTTTATACAAATGCTGAGTTTTGGTGTGAAATTACAATGCTGTAATGTAATGAGTTGAAAGTATGGGGGGAGATCTACAGCCTTACAGATTCTCTCCTTACATTTTTTCCCCTTGTATTTAGTCTAGAGTTGTTATCATGGCGCTTCACACATGATGACTGTTGAGAAAAATGAAGCTTAAAAGATTCAGCAAACCAAGCAATATTATGACCAATCAATTGGAAATGGAGGTTCATGTAGTTCCATTTCATTCTGAAATCCCTCTGCCCTTTGACATCAAGTTTCTGATCAGTAGGAATAAGAAAAATAAGAAACAAAATGGAATTCAAAAACAAAGAAGTAGAAATGCAATTATACAATCGCCTCAGCATTTCTCCTTCTCTGCTTTTGAACTGTGTGTGTGTGTGTGTGTGTGTGTGTGTGTGTGTGTGTGTGTGTGTTGTTTATCTCAATAGCCATCAACCATAGCCTCTCCTATTCCCTTTTGGGGATAGAAACTTAATATTTCACGGGAAATCACCCTTATCTTATTATTAGTTGTATGATTTGTGTTTGGAATGATGCCAACTCCAGCTCCAAAAGAGGATTCTGAGTAGCTTATCATAATATATGTTAATATATTCCACACTCTGCACAATAAATAATAAATATATTTAACACTCTGGGCAATAGAGATTGGTTCACAAATGGACATGTGACTCAGAGCTAATGAGATAATAGGAGAGATTTGCTGTGACTTCTAGAAAAGAAACAGGAATTTCTCTTCTATTAGACTTGATGTGATATGAACACATGAAGCTTTAGACTGCAGCAGCCATCTTGATAAAATAGAGGCTACTACCAGCAAGGGCCACACAGAAGACAGATCTGAGTTACACACAAGTCTGTCTCTAATGACCTTTTTTTTGAATGTATGTGTCACACCACAACTGAAGTGAAGTCTATCTCTGACATTTTGAGTTATGCATGCTGATATATATGTTGATTTTTGTTTTAGCCAGTTAAAATAGTGTTATGTCACTGAGAGTTGAAAGTGTACTAATTAGCTACAAAGGCCGAGGTCATTGAAATATTTTTACATGTTAGACCCTGTTCTAGGCTTTGATGATATAGAGAAAAGTCATGATCCTTCCTTTGTGGAGCTTACAGTTTAATAAGGAAGGTAGACAAGTACATCAACAATTAAACAGAATGCCAGCAGTGATAAGTGGATGACAGAGGTTATGCCCAAGGTGAAACAGAAGCAGTGAGTAAGGTTATTGACAGATAAAATGGTATCTGACCAGTGATTTTTTTTCAGTCTTTTGGAAAATGTATTTGATTTCTATGACTTATGAATAAAGCAAATACTGAGTCCTTTTTTTCCTTGTAAGAACAATTTTCTTTTATAATCCATTCCCTTTGCTTAGAAGAAGTAAAAGCTACTTACTCAATTCATGTAACACCACTTCAATTACTGGGAATTTAAAAGTGATAGCTATCCCTCTTCATTAATGCATAATAGTTTTACAGGTCAGCGATTTTCAAACTTTACTGCATAATTTAATCAAATGAAAAATTGTAAAAGATCCTGATGACTGGGCTATGTCCACATACCAATAAAATCGGTATCTCTGGTAACGTATCCAAGACATTACTATATTTTTATTAGTTCCCCAGGTAATTCCAATGTGCAACCTAGTTTGACAACCAGTGTTACATTTAAGTGCTTCTTAAAATTTAATGTGCATACAAATCACCTGGGGATATTGTTAAACTGTAGATTCCCCATAGGTCTGAGATGGGATCCAACTATCTCCCACATGATGCCAATGCTACTTGAGTAGCAAGGTTATAAACCAGTGCTCTCCAACAGAAATATGATGCATGTCATATGCAACTTTCTAGCGGCCACATCAAAAGCACAAACAAAAACAGAAACTAATTTTACTAACATTTTATTTAACTAAATATATCAAAAATATTATCATTTTAAAATACATTCAGTATAAAAATTATTAATAAAATAACTTACGTTATTTTAGGGGGGTGAGACTTCAAAGCCAGTGGGTATTTTACCCTTGTAGCACATCTCTAATTAGGCCAATTGTATTGCAACTGATCAACAGCCACATGTGGCTAGAGGCTACCATATTGGACAACACAGTTATAGACCACTGGATCCCATAAATTCACATCATGGAAATACTAAACTACATTACACAAGTTGTTCAAGGAAAATTTAAAAGCATGGATTACTTACCAATAAGTTTCCAATTAAAATGACCATCATGTAAAAAGGAAGGCAACCGAATTGGCCTGCAACCTTAAGGCAATCCCATAAAGTCTCTATCCACTCTCCACAGAGAATTCGGAGCACATTCAGGAAGGAGTGGAAGAAGTCATGCATGTGCCAGTGTGGGAGTTGACAGTCTTTGTCTATGTTGCAGACACATTCTTTGTAACTCCTACCGAACAGTTTCAGGCCAACCACAGCAGAAAAGAACATGAATGTGAACAACAACAGCACCAAGCCTTTCAGGGCCACCAATGAGTTACTCAGAATCAACATCAGAATCCTAAATGTCGGCCAGTATTTTCCCAGCTTGAAAATTCTCAACTAATACAGTAATGCAAGAAACAACAAAAATAAAAAACAAACAAAAAGAAAACCCTGGTCACTATTTATTATGATGTACATTTTATCAGCATCATACACATACACATATATAGTCTTTAATGTAATATTCAGTTTTGAGCACTATTAATACTAGCCACTGTTACACAATTCTTAATATGTGACACATATTCTGTATTTTTTTACACTAAACCAATACATATCTCCTTCTATTGGTCTGCCAATTTCCATTCAATACTATGCTGTTATAATTACTCTAGTTTTATGTTTTAATATCTGGTAGGATAACTGCCCATTCTTTGTTTTGCTTTTCACAGTACACTGGAAATTCTCCCACATTCTGACATATAGATGATATTGAAAAAGTCTGTCAGGTCCCATTGAATACCATTGAAGTTTCTCTTATGTATTTTATTTTAAAGTAACATATAAAAAACCAAACACAGCATTCTAGGTTTAGCCTGAATAGTTCTCTTCTTTTCACTAGATTTTTGTTTCTGTTGAAATGGACAAGATTACCTTAACAGCTTTGGCCACCATATTACGGTGAGCTTAGTCATCTAAAACCCAAATATCACTGGGGCACCTGGGTGGCTCGGTAGGTTAAGCCTCCAACTTTGGCTCAGGTCACGATCTCAAGGTTCATGGGTTTGAGCCCTGCATCGGGCTCTGTGCTGACAGCTCAGAGCCTGGAGCCTGCTTCAGATTCTGTGTCTCCCTCTCTCTCTGCCTCTCTCCCATTTGTACTCTCTCTTTCTCTCAAAAATAAATAAACATTAAAAAAAATTTAAACCCAAATATCATTTTTATATATGCTATACCTTCCCCAACTTTTTCCAGTACATAGTTCACTTCATGGACTCAAGAGTAGGACTTCACATTTATCTATGTAAGACTGAATCATTTATATCCAGCCCATGTTAGACTTTCAGATACTTTGATACTATTTTTTATCATATTTTTTATTTCCCAGTCTTGTTTTATCCATAAATTTGAGAGCTACATCTTTTATATGTTTCTCTTACTCATTAGAAAAGTCTATGGATGAGGACTTAAGACAGGGTTCTGAAGAATTATTTGGATAAGATCAAGTCTATTTAGTTGTTCTTTATTCCTGCTACATCTCTTCAACTTCTTACTAGAATGTGACAATATATTACTTATCAAGTACTTAACGTTTCCATACATACTCTTCTAATAACATTATTTCCTTGCCTAGTTTTCTGATTCTTACTACCACCATACATTACAGGCATACCGATTCTGACTTAATTTTTGTAATAACATTCTGCTGGCTTGACTGGTCTTTTATAAAGTTTTCTACTCTACATTTAGAAATACTCACCTGATTGCAGTTCCTTAGTCATACATTGGCATTCATCTCCTGGGACTCCACATTATCCTGCTCCTCAAACTGACCAGTAACCCTGGCCCTGATTCCTAAAACTATACCTCAAATTTGCTACCAAACAGCTTACTTACTTTGATGCTTCGGTGAAATAACAGCATTGGAAACTTCTTACTCTTCCTGGGGCACTTCCTAAGCTCTTTATATATGAATCAATTCATTTATTACTACAAATGTCCCCATAGGACAGGTATTACTATTCTTCCCATGTTGTGTCTGAGGAGACTGAGAGAAATTTTCATAAAATAAAATTTAGATATTGGATTCTACTTACCACTCTGAATATTTTAAAAAAAGCCATTCCAGGAACATTGGCTAGATAAAGTTCTGCTAAACCATGGAACACAATCAGGCTATCAAAAATGTTCCAACCTACTTGAAAATACCCATATGGATGCACTGCAATTATTTTCAAAATCATTTCTGCTGTGAAAATTCCAATAAAAATCTAAACAAAAACAAAACACATGGATGAGGATATGATTCCAATAACACCATCAGAACCCACATATACAGAAACTGTAAGTTTCCACTGCCACAGTCTTCGCAGTTCTTCTATCAAGATCTGATTAGTACTGGAGTCTGTATTTTAAAGACAGACTCTGGGGCACCTGGGTGGCTGTGTCAGTTAAGCATCTGACTCCCGGTTTTGGCTCAGGTCATGATTTCATGGTTCACGGGAGCAAGCTCCACATTGGGCTTTGCACTGACAGCGCAGAGCCTGCTTGAGATTCTCTCTCTCTTTCTGTGCCCCTCCCCTGCTTGGGCTCTCTCTCTCTCCCAAATAAATAAACTTAAAAAAAAAAAAAATAAGGATAGACTCCAACATTTCACTTAACAGTCTAATGTCAAACATTGCCTACAAAATCTTCAATAATCTTCAATTATTTAATAAAAGCTATCCTGAAAGACAAAAGAGAATATTTAAAGATGAAAATATTTTTATTTTGAACAGTTTCTTTAAATTTTTTTTTTTTCAACGTTTATTTATTTTTGGGACAGAGAGAGACAGAGCATGAACGGGGGAGGGGCAGAGAGAGAGGGAGACACAGAATCGGAAACGGGCTCCAGGCTCTGAGCCATCAGCCCAGAGCCTGACGCGGGGCTCGAACTCACGGACCGCGAGATCGTGACCTGGCTGAAGTCGGACGCTTAACCGACTGCGCCACCCAGGCGCCCCATTTTGAACAGTTTCTTTTGGGATATAGAGTACATATTAAGATATTTAACTTTTTGAACTGTAAAAGTGTCTAAGTGAAAAAAAAATAGTAAACCTCTGAAAACTGTCTCTTGAAAACTATACTAGCAGAAATAACTAAATTCCTATAGTGTTGGTACCAAGTAAATGTATAATTAAAAGTGGGTAGCAGTTTGGCCATTTATACTAGTACTAAGCAACAAACAACAACCATAAAAGAAAAGAAAATTAAACACTACATATTTCCTTGAATGTGACTTGTTTTCAAACTCACAGAAATCTGTTTTGCTTTATGCATTGTATGAGGGAAAAAAACAGACGGGTGACTCTCAACATTACCTTACCAAAAGAGTAAGTTCCCATCTGAGGCAAAGGCAGGTAGCTAAAGCAGACAAGGCAGGTACAGTTGTAGTCAGGATTCAGAATTTAGGTGTCAGTGAGGAATCTGTATTTGTTATTGCACCTTTGTCCTGCTCCGAGCTGTGGAGCTATGGTACCAAGGGAGGATATATTTGGGATGGGAGAGGAAATAAATAATTTCCATTGAACCTGACTGCCAAGTAACTGATTAGAATCTCAAACTTAAATAGCAGAATTTTAAACCTTAGCTATAAACCTTTCAATGATAATAACACTTACAAATCAGGGCTAGAGGTGGTGGGTTGTGGATGAAGGTCATACTTCATCTAGTATGCATATAATGCATTTGCAACATATTGGAGTTACAAAATAAAATAATGAGGATTATGATGACTAAAGAAAAGTTGAAACTGCAAATGAAAATAATATACAAGAGCATTACCAGGTTTCCAATGCTGAGAACACTGGTGGTTTCTTCACTCATTGGATAACATTCCAAGGCCAAGAAACACACATTTAGAATTATGCATATGGTAAGGACAAGATCAGTAAATGGGTCCATTATAATCATGTGGATAAACTCTTTCAATTTTAACCAACAGGGAGAACAATTCCAGATCAATAAAGTTTTAGCAAATCTATACAAACACAATGGGCGTCTCTTCCTGGATTTTTTAAGTTCTGAAATAAAGAATAAAAAAGTTAAACTTTAGCAAATTGTTGTTCTGGCTAATAAAATATTTTGACTTTCATATGCAAAGAGATGTTTAAAATTAGACCTTTGATTTGGAATTATCAAATAGAAATATTTTGTACTAATATAAATCAGAGCAAAGTCAATTGCCACTATTTTGTTAATGCTTGCTGAGTTAGACAAATGAAAACGAGACACACTGTGTATTAGAAGCAAAACCTAGGAGTTTCTCTCAAGGAAAAAAAAACATGGAATACAGTTGAGAGTATTATGATTTATAATTTCTAGATTTATAATGCTTTATAAAATAATGCCTTTTAATATTGTCCATGATAATGAGTTACTGCTTATGTATTAAAAAAGCAGAGACAATGCAAAAAAGGATCTTAATATATTATTGTTATATAATCCAACTTCTATTTGTAGTTGTAAGTTAATACTTCCACTTTGTTTTCAATGTTAAAGAAAATTTCTTACTACTCTTTGGTGACCCGTTCCAATGTTTAAAATACCATGCTTACGGAATTGCTCACTTTAATATTCTTATGTGATTCCTTAACTTTTTCTTATCCTAAAATTCTGAAGAAATTGCAGGATTTACTTAAAGTGAATCTTAGGAATATACCTTTCAGAGAAACTAAGTATTTTTTACTTTACCTTCTTCATGTCTCACAGTAGCAGTAGAATCATCCAACATATTAAAAGAAGTGATCATAGAAGTTGGTGATCTTTTCTTCATTTCTATTTGTGTGGTCTTGGTCTAAAAAGAAATTAGATGAGTCTAATGCTGGCTTCTCCCTGTTGTAGATACAAGGCTATAACTATAAGAAGGTTTATAACCTTCTTTAAAACATTGATTCTTACCTCCAGAAATCTTTTTGGGTTCCATTATTTGCTACTCTTCACACTATAGGCAGTATTAAACTGGCTTAGGATTATTTGGATAACAAATGTGTATAACTTGCAACTCAACAAAATCATTTTATACTATAAAGTCAACTATAAAAGGAGGAAATCAGATTATATTACTTGTATTATCCATATTTGACAAACCATTAAGCATGTACTTTATAGGGTTATTGCAAAATATCTGGTTGGCAAACATGCTGAGACGGTATTTCTCTAACACCTTAAATTTTT
Source organism: Leopardus geoffroyi (assembly GCF_018350155.1). Classification (NCBI taxonomy): domain Eukaryota; kingdom Metazoa; phylum Chordata; class Mammalia; order Carnivora; family Felidae; genus Leopardus; species Leopardus geoffroyi. The sequence goes on from NC_059328.1 coordinate 155,740,606, forward strand.
CTTTAAGGGTATTTTAAAACTTTATAAACTCTCTTGATAAAATCAAAATTATTTGGTTTTGTGATAATGAAATAATCTTGAGTAGTAGCATGTAAAATAGTTGTTTTGGCCAGATCATACATGATGATTCCATAAAGGAATCACTTCTTTCTGTCTCTCATGTCTCTTGAGTAATGGCTTTAAGATACTCTGTTTTGCTGATGTGGTTATGCAGCGTTCAAAAGAAGCCTTGCATTGGAAATACACTCCTGGGCAGGGGCGGGGGAGGGGCTGGGGTGGGGCTGGGAGGTTCAGTCAGTAAAGTATCCAGCTTCGGTTCAGATCATGAACTCACAGCTTGTGAGTTTAAGCCCTGCCCTGGGCTCTGTGCTGACAGCTCAGAGCCTGGAGACAGCTTTGAATGGTCTCCCCCTCTCTCTGCTCCTCTCCCACTTGCACTTGCTAGTGCATGCGCTCTCTCTCTTTCTCTCTCTGTCTCTCTCTCAAAAATAAATAAACATTAGAATTTTTTTTTTTAAACTGAAAAAAAGGAAATACACTCCTAGGGCTTGATGTAGATGTTACAAGTTCATAGTTATCACAAATAGAACCCCAGATGTTTCTAATGACCGTGTATAAAATTTATATTTAATTTAAACTCTAAGAAACTGACAATAGGTAGGTAATATTACACTACAGAGTTCCCAACAGTTTTTACATTTAGCAACATAAGAATGATAATATTGTATGTTTGTTAACTTGGTGAATAGGTGTGGCTAAATAGGTGAAATACATAGTAAATAAATTTGAACAGGCAAGCCCGCTCTGGCACAGAGGTAACTGGCATGGGGCTGCAGCTGTTACTAACACTGCAGGAAACAGTGTTCAAGTTCTGCTGTGGTCTATATGAATCGGCATCACAGATATCAAGGGAATCATCATATTCATCTCATTCAGTATCAGTCAAGATCCCTCTAATTTCATAAATACTAGAATCAGAGGAGGTGAAAACCAACTCGACTTCATACTGATTCCATCAGGAAAATGACAGATTCTGCCGCTCTACTATTTGTTTTAATTGAAAAAAGTAAGCTAAAAGCCCAGAATGTGATGTTAATTTATTTACTTAAACTATACTTACTCCAGAAAGTATTTTTTGACCCACTTCCAGGATTCTATAAAATATAAGTTGTAACATAGGCAATTTCAAATTTTCATGAGTCAAAAAACCAGTAGAGGCATAATTGTTCTGTTATTATGGTCTAAGAGGGATCTCCCAGGTATATCTTCATAAAGATGATATTTTGTAATATAGTGAATAATACCTTCCACTGTTATTAATATAGAGGAATTGCTTCTCATAAAGATGTTTCTGATAATGACAATGTCTGATGGAATCACCCCAAGAAGTAATTCAGTAAAGATAATCATCTGTGTGGGGTGGATAGAGTGAGTACAGTAATAATGTTATTGCGATATAGTCAATGTTAAATTTTCTACTTATTTGGCTTGGACTGTGGATATATTTAAAATTTTAAAAAATTGTTTTAAGTTTATTTCTTTATTTTGGGAGAGACAGAGAGAGCACATGCAGGGGAGGGGCAAAGAAAGAGAGGGAGAGAGAGAATTCCAAGTAGACTCCATGCTGCTGACAGAGCCAGACATGGGGCTCAAACTCACGAAACTGTGAGATCATGACCTGAGCCAAAATGAAGAGTCAGACGCTCAACCAAATGAACAACCCAGGCACCCCTAACTGTGGATATATTTTAGAATATAAAACAAATAAACCACACCAGTCTAGTAATTTAGTTCAATGGAACTTCTTAAAAAATATTGAATGAATGCCAACAACTAAGGATATGGCCATTTTATAATGCAAAGTGAGAAGATCATGACTCAGTAATCTCCTTTTTGGAAGTTTAAGAGCTAATAAAGGCAGATCCAAAGTTAAAATTAGACTGCAAAAAGGGGCTAGAATTCTTCTTGTCACAGCTGGTTTAAATTTCCTCTGGAGAGTAGGTATGAATAAGGAAGAATCCAGTCATATTTCTAGCATTTAGCAATGAATAGCTGCAGTATTCATCTTGGGATCACACTTGCTCTCTCTACTGTAGCCACACTGACCTTTTTAATCTTGACTTAGTCTGTTCCCTCCCCCATGTAGCATGGACTCATTCTTCAGATCTCAGTTCAAATGTTGGTTTCCCATTAGAAACCTTTCCTCGGGGTGCCTGGGTGGCTCACTCCATTAAGCATCCAACTTCAGCTCAGGTCATGATCTCAAGGTTCGTGGGTTCAAGTCCCACTTTGGGCTCTGTGCTGACTGCTCAGAGCCTGAAGCCTGCTTCGGATTCTGTGTTTCCCCCTCTCTCTGCCCCTCCCCAGCTCGTGCTCTCTCTCTCTCTCTCTCTCTCTCAAAATAAATAAACATTAAAAAAAAAAAAAAAAGACACATTTTCTTACCAGGGAAATCCTTTATTATAGGCTCTCAAAGCATCACATTTCTCACTTTTAAAGCACTCTCCACAGTTTAATTTATTTTTATTTTATTTTTTTAGTAGTGAATAATACCAGGTAGTGAATCGCCAGGTACCCAATATCCAGGCTTAACAATTAATATCATTATATTCCTCACTTCTCACGTATTACTTACCCTGCTTTATTTAAAATATTTCAGGAAAAATATGTCAGACATCATATAATTCTCAGAATAACCTTTTTTTTAAAAATTTTTTTTTCAACGTTTTTTATTTATTTTTGGGACAGAGAGAGACAGAGCATGAACGGGGGAGGGGCAGAGAGAGAGGGAGACACAGAATCGGAAACAGGCTCCAGGCTCTGAGCCATCAGCCCAGAGCCTGACGCGGGGCTCGAACTCACGGACCGCGAGATAGTGACCTGGCTGAAGTCGGACGCTTAACCGACTGCGCCACCCAGGCGCCCCAGAATAATCTTTTTAAAAAACATAATTGTAATATTAGGATCGCAATCAGAAAATTAGTAATTCCCTTAATATTATCCAATACCCAGACCATGCTCAATTTTCTTTCATTGCTCAGAAACATTCTATTGTACTTGATTTGTTCCAATCAAAATACAAAAAGATTTACATACTGTATTTAGTTCACAGGTTTATTGATTATCTCATGCCTTTATTTTTTCTAATCTGATTTATTTGTTGACAATAATAGATCACTTATAACTATAGAATTTCCACATTCTTGATTTGGCAGATTGTGTCCTTTCAGTGTAATTTAATGTGTTCTTCTCTCTCCTCTAGTCTCTAGAAGAAGATGGTTAGATCTAGAGTCTTACTAGACTTAGCTCAGGTTATGGCAAGAATATATTTTATGTGGTGTTTTATGTCTCCTGTTTCATAACATCAGGAAACACATAATGTCTAGTGGTGCTAGAGGTACAATTTTGTGTTTAGGATAATTTTACAGTCTATCTCCCCATTAGACCATTAGCTTCATGAAGATAGACACTATATTTGTATTTATTAACATTTTAAAATATCCAATGTTTAGTACAATGCTTAGCAAATAGTAGATTGTCAATAATGTTTTATTTAATTAGAAGAGTTATAAGGATGCCATTTTAGATGGGCAAATATATTTGAAAATATTTATATTCCTACAGTTGTATATATCTGATTCTCTTCTGGAGAAGAGATTGCCAGTGACTGTCAATTCTTAAGAAAGTTTCAGCTGCAAACTGGGTAATTGTTGGAATAATATAGTTTCAGCATTGAGCCCCCAGAAAAATAAAGTGGTGAAGAAAGAAGTCAAGTTTGGAGAAATCAGGTACAAATAAATACAGGTCAAATTTTATAACTGGAACTCCTCAATAAAGATCACATTTGAGGATTCATGAAGATGCTTATCACATGTGTGGAACACAGTTGACACTCCACAACATTATATACTATTATTATTATCACCATCATCATCATTATTATTTTAATTATCCCTAAAAGGGGGTATAGTCAAAGACTTAAGAATTTTATGTTGGTGGAGTATTCTACGGTGGAGTATTCTATTCTGCTGTACCTTCTTGTGTTTGTCTTCTTGTATTTTTTCCCCCAATTACTTAGTATATTCTAAGCCATGCCAAGTGTTTTACAAAAATTTATTTCATTTGAATCTCACAATAACCTATGAGACAGATACTGAAATTATAAACATCTTACAGATAAAGAAGTTCAGAAAGGTTAAGAGACTTGGCAAACATCATACATCTATTAGGTGGCTAAAATAGACTGAAATCTATATCTATTTGACTGAAAAACTGTGCCCTTAGCTAAGATGATCTACTGCTTTCCCATAATGTGAGAATATGAAGCATTTAGGTAATCTCTCAGTAATCCCAACATTGGAATTAGAGTCTGATTAGTGCTAAATCATATCAGTCACCTAATGGGTCTTCGATATGTTCCATTTTAAATTCTTCTCTTTCTAGTATTTTCTTGTGTATACACAAAAAAAGAAAAAGAAAGTACATCTTGTGAAAATGACCTTTGCTCTTACTTCCCAAAAAAGTTTTTCATAACAAAATGTTCTAGCACTCTTCCAGGAAAAGATATCCTTTACAATTGAAAGATTTTAATTAAAACCAGAAAGGCTTTATTTGATACAAAACAGCCAAATGAATGGAGATATTAAGAAACTGGGAAATAATTCAAGTTCTTCCAGAGTTAATAGGGCATCTCATCTTGGGATAAGAGAATATTGTGCTCTTGAATACATTTGTGGGTAGCCCTTGACATTTGAAATATCACTTTGAAACAAATTATACATTCAACATATCATTCAGACCATCATCATTCAATCAGAAGGACCCCACACTCATTTCTGAAGACAGAAATCTTTTGTAATTTTTCTCTGGCTTCCTCATGGGTGATATAATGGCTACACTCAATAGCCTCTCTTTATACATGTTTTCTTCATACTGTTTATAATTGCTTCTTGTTTCAATGGTATGCATGTTATAAACCATGCAAATGTAGTATTTATCAATAACTTTTAATTTGGTATGATCCTACATTATGTTATTCAGATTCCATATTTTTAGTAGAATGACTTTTCTAGAGCTTCTTCATTGATGATGAGTAAATAAAGAGTTACATATGTAGGGAAGTTAACATTTTACCCTTTTGACCCAGAAGTTACCTTTGGTATTAACGAACCCCTTACCCAGCCTTACTGCACACTCCACTCAGTGCCAGAATGTATCTTGGCTCTTTGCTTTTCCCCACCTCTTTTTATCTTCTTTGTATGATAGAGTCTCAGTATAAGTCCTTTCTATCTTTTGTCTGCTCCCTCAATCTGTCCTTTTACCATTGAGGTTCTTTTTCCAGTGTAGACAATATTTACTAGCAGGTGTTAAGAGTGCAAAATAGTAACAAATCTAAAGGAATGGAAAAGGAGGCAGGGCATGGCTGTCCTCTTCCAAGTGAGGCCTTATAACAAGCCATTCTGGTCAAGGAGCACTCAACTTTACTGTGACCAGTTTGGGTCCAGCACCCTCCAAAGACCAAGCTCCCAGGCAAGAGGGTTCTGCACAACACAGGGGAAGGGGTCAACACCTGGAAGAGGCATGGATTGTACCCTACCCCAGACCCCTGGATGCTGCCCACCATACACCTCAACAGCTCTGATATGGGTGTTAGGACACTGGGCTAAACCTCACCCTCTCCAACTGAGAAAGAGGTGTGAAATTGCCAGGTCCTACTGAATATAAGAGAGGTACTTCTGGTTGCTTTCCTGGGTCCTGTTCCTTCTGGTACATTTACGGCACGATTTAGATTTTTAGGGATAATTTATATAACTTCGTTAGTGCTACTTCTGTCAATACTTCCAGATTCATAGATTGAATCTTTTGCTATGAGGCTAAAGACCTGAAATATACTTAAACACAACACTAAAATAATTGAAAATTGGAGTAAAACCTTATTAAGTTTTACTAATCATGGATTTAATTATTCCATGGAGAAAATAACTCCATATATCAAGATGCATAGTGCATTTCCTCTTGAAAGAGCTAGAAAGCCAGTCAAGTGCATGTTTTTCTCTTTCTACAACTTCAAGACTGTACTTTTAGTCCATGCTTTTAGTACTTCATGATTTCTGAATTATGGAAGGCATTATCGCTATTGAGTTCAGCACTGAAATTTTCCAGTTAATTTTGATGTGTTGTCTGAGCAAGCTTAAATCAATAACCTAAACCTGCATTAAGAGAAGTCAAGTTTGAAAAATCATATATACATACTTTTCAGTAGCAGTTAAACACATTCTGGAACAAAAAAATTTCGGTCTTAAAGAAATATTTATAGATGTTGGTCACTCTGTCCACAATACACTCAGGAAATAATGTTATGTAGCAAAAGTGAGAGCCCACTTATGAAGATTATTTTTGATCTTTTTATCACACACAATGCACAGACACTGAGCACCTAGTAGAAAGCAATATACTCCAAGATCTCGAGAAGATAACTCAAACTCTGTGATTCTATGAAGCAGTATGAGAAATGTATACCTCGGCTGCTTTGTCTCCTTCTTGAAGTTCTTTTAAAGTCTGCTGAAATTGTGGCTCAGTCTTCTCAGCTTTTTCAGCAGCTTTCTGCTTTTCTTCTTCACAGGACATAGCAAGTATGCCCAAGAATAAACTTGCTATGTAAAAAGCAAACCAAAAGCTTATCACAACAAAAAATATCATGTAGACCTTCCCAGAAGCATACAGGATCTAAGGACAGTTGGAAAACAAGAAAAAAGAGAAAACTGTTATTTGTCTTCCTATAATCTCCTATTTTAAAATGGAAAATGAAATTTTGTTATGAAAATAATTTAGTTGTGAGTGGAATGTAATCACAAGACAGTTTTACTGGCTTTACCTGGAGAAATAAGAGAAAAGCTCTTTATCTTTAGATATATATGTAAGGTACAGAATACATGGTAAAAAACCAAAGAGAGAATTTAGTAATTTAATTAAGTTAGGGTGAGCATCCAGTGTTTAGATCTTCACTAACAGAGAAAAGATATTGAAAGGAAAAAATTGTCATCTCTCAATAAAGAAAGCTGGAAAGCCTGAATTTGAAAGACTATTTCCTTTACAGTAGAATCATTAAATATATGGAGCTGAATATAGTCAGAGAATGAATGTTTAGAGATTAATTTCTTCTGATCATAACTTTATGGAAACATCATAACAAGGTACAAACAGGTCTATTCAAATAGGTGGGGAACAGGAATATTTCTCTATCTGTTAGAAAAAATTTGGTGAAGAACATTTACACAAATCACATGGGGAAATCATATAATTGATTTATTTGAAGTCACTTATGGATAGGAAAACCAAGATTTTAGATTTCAAAAGTGAGCATTGACTAGCTTTTATTTCATAATAATTACATAAGATAGATAAGCTATATAAGCAATATATAAGCAATATACCCTATATAAGCAATACAGGCTACTGATTTATCATCATTGAGTAAAAGTATATAAACAAAATCTAAAAAAGGAAAAAACCCAGATGAGAATAGTCTTAATTTTTAAGCATCCACTTGAATCAATAGATAAGTATTATTTACAGAAAATATGTTGTTATGACAGAGTTAAAAATGTTTACAGATTAATACGTTCCAACATTCAATCAAGGAGAATTCTGTATTAATCTATAGTACATTTATCTTTAAAAGTTTTTTTTAATAAACATTTTTCCCCAGTGAGTCACCTATTTGGGATTTGGTTAAATATTTTTCTCACTGAACTAGCTATCATTCAGGCGTCAGTAATAGATATTGTGGGATATACTGCAGGCCATACACATTAATAAATACTTTATTATCTCATTAATTCTATGCAACACACTTACGTGGTATTTACTATTATTTCCAATATGCATAAGAAAGATGAAAATGAGGCAAAATGATTTGTCAAAGATCTCACAGCTATGGAGGAATGCCTGAACCCAAAGTTATTGCTCTTTCCACTATTTGAAACCGGTGGAGGATAAAAGTATAAATATAAACTCTTATTATGATGGAAAAGTATACGTATTCTAGTTTTACTATATTTTAGTTTGAGGTTGGGGCTAATTATAGCCCCTAAAGCATAGATTTGTTATGAAAATCAAATGAAATAGTGCATGTGAAGATGTACATAGCCTATGGAGAGAACGCATTGTTAAACATAGCGTTATGTTTATGTCTATAAGGACTCACATTTGTTTTGTTCATTTCTGTACCCATGGTATATCAAAGAGTGCTTGGATCAAATAAATATCTGATGAATGGAAAATTGTATTCTCCAAAATATGAGATGTTTTCTTTGGGGATAGTAGCTGAATTTCCCTAGCCATGTCAATTCGGTTTGGGGCAATGCTGAGAGCGAATACCCAGTCCAAATCAAAGTGAACCTTATCTATGCTACTCAATAGAGTGCAATATTGATGAAAGTCCTATGTGTACTCCACTAGGGTACTCCCAGACTAATTTTTCATTTCACTGGTAGTGGGAAAGCATTTCCTTTAGAACAATGCTAACCAGAACATTAGAAAACATAGTTTGAGGGGCGCCTGGGTGGCACAGTCGGTTAAGCGTCCGACTTCAGCCAGGTCACGATCTTGCGGTCCGGGAGTTCGAGCCCCGCGTCGGGCTCTGGGCTGATGGCTCGGAGCCTGGAGCCTGTTTCCGATTCTGTGTCTCCCTCTCTCTCTGCCCCTCCCCCGTTCATGCTCTGTCTCTCTCTGTCCCAAAAATAAATAAACGTTGAAGAAGGGGCAGAGGCTTCCAAATGCTTTAAACATTGTTTCTGCTTTCTTAAAAAAAAAAAAAAAAAGAAAACATAGTTTGAGGGCTATAACCAAAAAAGACAAAACATTTATTATTATATAAATTGATACAATCCATAAATATTCACTTTTGTTTATTTATTTATTTATTTATTTATTTATTTATTTAAATTTCATCAAGCTTTTCTATGTGATGCTGAGACATAAAAATTAAAATAAGACAAAATACTTCTTTTTAGGTAGTATATCTCCTAATGGAAGAAACTGCTGAACAAGTAATTAAAATAACCACAATTAGAGGGAATTATAGGGTGCCATGGAATTCTGGTGTAGGATTTCCTTGTCTCAGAAAGGAGGGCTTGGGGAAAAGCTCAAGATTTCTTTTGGCTTTGAGGTATGAATTTAAGGCATGAGACTGAATATAGAAAGAAACTTGAATTTAGGCTGAGGGTACAACATACACTGAAACAAGAAATTATGGGGAAAAGCTCACTTAGGAAACAGCAAGCCTTTTTTATACTCAAACAAAGCAGAGAGTACATATTGAGATATTGTTAGGAAACAAATCTGCAGAAGTATGCAGAAACAAGATCTTGAAGGTCACCAGAGACCTTGCATTTGGACTTTGAACTTCATCTCATAGGAATGTGGAAACCTCTGATTAGAAGTAGGATAACATGATAAGATTATTTCAGAAATAAGTTCTTAGTGTTGTGGAGGAGGCATTGATACGTGTCAAAAAGTCTGGAAAGTAACAATATAAATAAATACCTTACAAAATTAGAAAAACATAATTTGCATTTTAAAAAGTCATTTTAATATTTTCATATATGTCTGTTACTAGAAATATAATTGTGCTGTATGTGTGTTTGTTTTTACTTGATTTTCATTTAATAACGTAACACAGTAAGAATCTTTGTGCTAAAAGTCCTATCATTATTAATGACTTGTACACACACACAACATAATTTATCTATCCAGTCATAAAACGAGGGGATGTATGTGCATGTTTAAAAAGGGAGTATTCTTGGGGCGCCTGGGTGGCGCAGTCGGTTAAGCGTCCGACTTCAGCCAGGTCACGATCTTGCGGTCCGTGAGTTCGAGCCCCGCGTCAGGCTCTGGACTGATGGCTCAGAGCCTGGAGCCTGTTTCCGATTCTGTGTCTCCCTCTCTCTCTGCCCCTCCCCCGTTCATGCTCTGTCTCTCTCTGTCCCAAAAATAAATAAAAAAACGTTGAAAAAAAAAAATTAAAAAGGGAGTATTCTCCTTCAACTGTAAGTACTTTGGAAATCTGAAGTAATTTATTTGTTTTACCTAATAGGCTTTGATATTAACTATGCTGCTAAACTAACGTTGCGTATTCTACTGTGATGAAACTTCTCTTAAAAGAGATCTTGAATCTCCATTCAAATGAGTATTATATCTTTCTGAGAAACTATGGCACACAAATCATCAGTTACGAAGAGAGACCCTCAAGAGTTTGGATTTCAGGTCTTACAACAGCAAGCTTTCTGTTATAATAAGAACATGATTAAATATTAAAAGGGAATGAGAAGAAATAGAAGAATTAGAGTAAAATAGTACATTGTAGGCATTGAGTAAAAACAGTTCTTAATACATGGTAACCTCATTGGTTTAAATTTTTTGACTGAAGAATTAGTACTTAGAAATGTTATTTACTTAGTTAATATCAAATGAATGATATCACAGAGCAGGACTGTGATTTCTGGAAGATACAAATTTTGTAAGTTTGGAGAGGTTACCCAACCACTCTGATCTTAGTGTCTTCATATAAAAGGGATATATATATTGGTCTTGCAAGATTGTTTCAAAGATTAAATGTAATATGCATAAGGGCACAGACTTGGGTTCAGCATTAGCATATAGTTTGATATTCAGTAATTCTGATTCTCTTTTCTTTCCTCAAATTCTTTTCCTCATAAAAATTTAATAAACCGTGTTACATTAGACCATTATTTTAGAAGGGAGGGGCATGACACCATTTTTATGTGCAGAGCATATTCTCTCCATTCTTACCTGGTGGTAAAGTGCTTCAGGGTAATCTTGCGTCATTAACCGAAACAGGGCAAGTAATGCCCAGCCAAAACTGTCAAAATTTGTGAAACCATAATCAGGATTTGTGCCAGCTTTCACACACACATATCCTTCAGGACACTGACTAAAGAAGACAAAGAAAAGAAAAACTGCTTACTCTTAAGTGACTTTCAGATTATGGCCAAATCATAAAATATAGAACATCCACCCATGAATAATAAAGGGCTCTTTCTTCCACAGGGAGTAGTCTTCTAAATAATTCCCAGTGAAAAACTCCAAAGAGGTCGATATTAAGTTAACATAAGTGAACAGTGTTAATTAAGCTAAAAGGAAAAAGGGGCTCACAAATGGTCTTTTGCCCGTCTTGTTAAAAATTTCTTTCCTACCCAATATCAAAGTGATGGAAAATAACAGTGCTAAAAGCAAAATTGCAGTGGCTGAGGGTTTAATTTTCAAATGCTCTAAACTCAAGCCCTCATATACTATTATTTAAGGGTGAGAAAACACTTCTCACATAGACAATTTATAAACAGCACTTGCATGTTGGTACAAAGATCAGATTAAAGATTTATCTCATCTCCTCTCCTGGAGTCTTCATACTTTTGTCTTTTGGGGGCTTGGGTATTGGGGACGGCTATTACAGTAGTGGCCCGATAAATCATGCTTCCCTCTATTGACACCCTTGTGTACTCTCCTCCAATGTCATTCTGGCATTGGCCATCATTGTTTTGGACTTTTGTTAATAGTTAACAAATATGATGCAAAGAGAGGTTTAAAATGTACTCGCGCACTGAGGCTTGCTAAACTGCTAACCCACGGACTCTTAACAAATAGATTTTTGTTCTTGTCTTAAGGCACTAACTTTTGGGATAGTTTACGATGCATCGAGGTATGGTGGCTACAGGTGAAAACACTGCATGACTTTCTCCTCTGATCTTGAAATACATCAATGTGATTCTGATTGTTTATGACAAGCTATCTTCAACAAGCATTTCAGGTCATATCTGAGTTGGGATGTCCATGAAAAGGGTTATCTGGAGTGTGGTGTGGCAGACACTGTGAGATGGGTTCACAAAATGGACTTGAGAATAGAATTGAAGCCTGGCAGTAGCTGGGCAAAGAGTTGAACAAGCAACAAAATGTCTAAATCACCTGAATATAGAAACTACATAACTCATGCCCCTCTACCCCCATATGATTTTTGTTAATTTGGGCCCCAGAGCCAAAGAAAGAGCTGAGCCTACAGAAGGGCATCCGATCATTTCCAGTTGAGGAAAGTAACATTAAGAATTATAGGAGTGCTAGTACTGCTGAAAAGCACTGCATTTCTACTTTCTTTTCTCTTCATTTGAAATTATAGGACAATAAGACTTGAGAGTCTTGTCATATCACTGAAGAGTCACTTATAAGTACTGTTTTTTTAGAGCAATAAACTTTTTATTAATGTAAGTTATAGTCATAAAAGATATACAAACCATAAAATAAATGAAATAATAGTGCATCTTTCATATTTCTTCTCTTCAAAGGCTTCTAGCCAAAGAAAAGATTATACCATCTTTCTTGATAATTCCTACTCGCTCTGGGGCATACTGAAAACAGAAGATGAGACCTCAGACCTGCCACTTACTAACTTCTTGACCTTGAATAAATCATTTAACTAGTCTGTTTATTGATTTTTCCTGTAAAATCAGATAAATAGTATTCCATGTTGTATACTTCTCAGCATGGTTTTAGTGATAAAATGAGATAATGTTATTAGATGAGAAAAATAAGCCAAAGCAATAACCATTCAATAGATACTATGGATCAATGGTACTGACTTGATACAAGAACATTAATACCACTTACCCAGCATCTGTTCTGTTGCCACAAAGAAGAGCATATATTTCTCCTTCCAAATAATAAAAATTTTCTGTTTCTGAAAAATAGGAAAGAAATTATATTCTGTATCTAATTTTGAACAAACAGCATATCTGATATCTGTCTATATCTGCATAGAAGAGGAACATTCCTTGCTATAGTGAAAAGGAAGGCCTTTTTAAAAAAAAAAATCTGCAAAACCCTATGCATCCCTAGCATGTGATGCAGAGGCCAAGAGACCTCTGGAAATCCACATACGTCACTGCCCCAAAAGTAACAGCTCAGCATACCAAGAGGAGAATCCCTTTTAAAAATAGAGTTCTGGAAAATGAATATAACCAGTCAGGTATGACAGGACCTGTGAAGGAAAAATTCCCAAGACTGAAGTGTTTGAAAGCTGAGGACCTTTTCTTACAGGGCTTATTCCTAAATGATCTTCCTTCACAAAAGACCATATTTCTGCCTTTGGGTTCAACTGCCATTCTCTTCCCACTCTGAAGCTTATTTTTCTACACTGAGTATCCAGTGCCAGTTACTTGCCTGATGTCACCAGTTCTAATCACAGTTTAAGTTAATCTGAATCTTAGCCCATACAAGTTATTCAGGTATCCTTAATGTGCTGTAATTCAAAATGTAAATTGTGTTTTTAGATATGAGCTACCAGGGATGGGAACATGCATGCTTAGGAGCATTGGTTTTAGGTTCTGAATTTTAATCACAGAGAAGAACACATGAGATCTGTCCTGATTGTATGAGTGTGTATGTAAAATTATACACATATACGTGTATACATATACGTGTATACATATACACACACACAATTGAATTACTCCAATCTCAAATAATGTCACTTTAACTTGTTGACTAAAATAATTTTAGAAGAATTTTTAAATCATAGTTAGGAACCATTGATCAAACCTTTTAAATGGCAGTCAAAAACCAAATGAAATTTGACATTAGTAGAAGTGGGCAGTCCCAAATACTCTTCTAAGTGCAAGGACTATGACATGGCAATTAGGTTAAATAACATTTTACACATATAATATTTTTAGCATTCCTAACATGTTTTTAGAGGAGATGGAATGACTATAATTGGACAAATTTTAAAGTGGTAATTTTTAAAAAGTGATTTCTTTATCATATACTATTATGCTAAGATGAGCCTGGATTTGTTTTCCTAGCAATAACCAGTAAAGTAGTAAATACTGTTTATTTTTATATAATTTTCATATTTTGTTATAGCTAAAGAAACCAAAGAGTATTTCAACTGGAATCTAAGATTTAATATCCATTTTCTGTTGTCTTACCACTAGAATCAAGACCATAGAATAGACACATATAATAAGGAAATATTTCACATATTCATATACCAATAATTTTATATGACTTGAATCATAATGATATTACGGGGTAAGCCAGAGAGTAAAATTTATTCAGATTTGTTTTGTGACTTAATATATCCAAATACAAATAAAAGTCATGCAGAGGGACTACAAAAATTCAACATTTTATTTTTATTAGTTTAAAAATACACTTTTATTTTTTTTCTAAACACTATCAAAAAGGACCCAATAATTTTAATATGAGCAAAAAATCCAATAGGAGAGTACAGCCTGATGGAGAGGGCATGGATTTGAAAGCCAGATTGATCATGGTTAGAATCCTAGTTTTAATCAGTGAATAGTAATAATATGCTGGAACGCTCACTGAATTTCTCTGAACTTCCATTTTTCTGTTTGTAACAGGGGCCATTCACTTCTCTGCAGGATTATGGCAAAGATATGTGATCAGGCATATGAATTACTTACATATAAAAGCCAAGCAATATTTATTTTGGCATTATTACTATTAGCCTAAAATATGTTTAATATTTACCAAAGGATGACCCAAAGCATTTAAAATGATCAGCAGTAATTGAAATCCAAGAATAGAAAGAATTTCTATAATGCAGGCCATTTTTTAATTTATAAGGTCACTTTAAAATTGCTAATGAGTAAACTTAAATTTATACTTTAAAAAACTTTATTAAATAAAGGTAGTATTGTGAGGATTCTACTTTGATGAAATTTAAAGTAAGACTTTGGTTATATTTATTTTTTAAAGGATAAAATTTACAAAACTTAGCAATTCCAAACATAGGTTTCCCTTATTGAACTGTCTGAAGATTGGAACTTTGCAATTCTCATAAATGAAACTGATCCATATCAGTATAGGTTTCCCCCGCTATCCAAAAGCAGAACGTTCCTAATAAAACTTTTTGTAAATGGAAATGGCATAAAGAAACAATTACCATTAGTTTATAGGGAAAAGTTTGTGAGCATGGCCAGGCATCCAAAATAACCTCTCTTAGGCTTTTCTGATACTTTAGGACACATCTTGCTAACAGATGCACGAAATAAACTGAAATAAGGCACAGGTGCTCACACACATAATTCAAAGCTATGGCAGCTTGATGTTGAGATGCTGAATGTGGCTCTAGGGGAGGGAGCTTTGGTGGGGACAGACTCCTCTCCGTGCACTACCTCTAGGATGGCTTGCTGCAAAACAAATGCTGAATGCTATTTTTGCTTTTAGCCATTTTCATAAAAGTGAAAATCCTCTTCAGATTTCCTCTGTTAGCGAAAACAGGTACTCATGTAGGGCTTTGGTAAAAGCTAAGCGGCGAAACGTGAACTTTCAAAAAGCAGGGGATGCATGTACTTGAGCATAGTGACAACGTTTACAAGAAGTTTGTTCTGAAGCTGAGTGTCCAACATTTCTGTGAAGGCTGCTCGGCCTTTAAGAAAAGTTTTAATTTTTTTGATGCGGATGGCAAGTGATTCTTACCTCGAATATAATATGGATTTTCAGTTCTGTTGTGCAGGGTTACAGTTTCATTTTCTTGGGGCCATCGCAAACACTTATGCTTCAGATTGCCCATGAAGAGCCCCATGCCAATCAGAGAAAATACACTCAGAAAAAACAGAGTTAGGATAATGACACCAGTAAGTTTCTTCAAGCAGTGGGTCAGGATCCCTACAAAAGACTTCAGACCTAAAAAGAGAAAGGTTTGTTTTTGATAAAGTAAAATATCTTAGTAAAGCAGCATTAGCAAAATTCCTCCATGGCAAATGCCTATCCCATTAAAATCAGCAGCTTTGTATTTTATAATCTAAAATACATTATCTATATCTAATAAATAAAATGAATAAAAGTCCAAACTTTGAGGTTTCTATCTTATTGCTAATTTGTTACACCTGATAAAAAATTATTCAGACACAAATTTTAAAATTAGTTATTTGTTTCCCTATACTATAAAGAACAAGACTTTTTCTCTTCGTTACTGCTTTCCATACCAACCACCATTGTTTATAAGCATAAGTAAAAGTGTGAAGTTATAAATCAAAATGGATTACAAATGTTGTCAAAACAAACAGTTTGAAATAGCAGTATGCTATACTGTTCTTTCATTAACTTTAAGAATTCAATTTTTAGAACTGATTAAGTAGGACATGAAGAAATTAATTAAGAATGACAATAATATACAATGGTGATATATGCAGGCTGTATTTACATCAGAACACTTACTAATCGAGAATTCAGCCTTAAAGCTGACTTTATTTAAGGAACTCATTTTTCTATTTATTAAAGAAAACCTGCTCCAGAAATCTCACGCACTGTTGGTGGGAATGCAAATTGGAGTTTCCCCCAAAAAATTAAAACTAGAGCTAGAGTAAAATCCAGTAATTACACTGCTGGGTATTTATCCAAAGAAAACACTAATCCAAAAAGATACATGCACCCCTATGTTTACTGCAGCATTATTTACAATAGCCAAGATCGGGAAGCAACCTAAGTGTCCATTGATAGATGAATGGATAAAGAGATGTCATTTACATATGTGATAGAATGTAATTCAGCCATAAAAAAGAATGAGATCTTGCCATTTGCTACAACATGGATAGATCTAGAGGGTATTGTGTTAAGTGAAATAAGTCAGGCAGCAAAAGGCCAACACCATATGATTTCACATATATGTGGAATCTAAAAACTAAACCAAATGAACAAATTAACAAAAAGGATAAAAAGACTCATAAATAAAGAGAACTGACTGGCTGTTGCAAGAGGGGAAGGGGTTGGGAGATGGACAAAATTAGTAAAGAGGAATGGAAGGTACAGGCCTCCAGTTATGGAATGAATAAGTCATGGGGATGAAAGGTACAGCATGGGGAATATAGCCAATGGTATTGTAATAGGACTGTATACTGACAGATGGTAGCTACAGTTGTGGTGAGGATAGCATAACAGACTGATAGAATCACTATGTTGTACACTAAAATTGATGTAACATTGTGCATCAACTGCATTTCAATTAAAAAAAAATTTTTTTAAACAAAGCTCAATTCTGAAAACATAAAGAGACAAAAAACAAAAACACTGTAATTGTACTTCATAGATAATACTATGTATTTTCCTTCCTGCCTGTCTTCCTGCCTTCCTTCTTCTCGTTTTTTCCCTTACTCTCTTCTTATTTGTTGTTGGTCTGTTTATATTTAGGATCCTAATAACTGGTCAGCTCAACAATGGAGAAGACTATACTAGTTCTGCGATGTTATCAATATTTCTGTTTCCGTTTTATTAGTTTTAAAATGGGGTTAATAATGCCTGTTTCATATATTATTGTGAGAATTGAAAATCTATTTTTTTATTTAGAAATTTTTTAATGTTTATTTTTGAGAGAGAGAGAGAGAGAGAAAGAGAGGCAGAGTGAGAACAGGGGAGGGGCAGATAAAGAGGGAGACACAGAATCCAAAGCAGGCTCCAGGCTCTGAGCTGTCAGCACAGACCTTGACCTGGGGCTAGACCTCACGAACCATGAGCCAAAGTCAGATGCTTAACCAACTGAGCCACCCAGGTGCTCCTGAAAATCTTTTTTAATGACCTTGTTGGATGATTGTGTTTCTTTAATGTCTTAGGATAGGGTTAAAAAAAAGTTATTCCTATGGTTTAAAAGAAATGAGATATCTAGATTAAATAAACAAATTTTAATTTCTATCATCCAGAAATACTTATTTATAGCCTTTTTTTGCCACTTGGAATTATACTATTCATTTTTTTTTGCTATGTGCAAGTCTTTTTTATTTATTTATATGTTTATTAAAATTTTTTTTATGTTGTTTTCAGAGAGAGAGAAAGCTGAGGACACAGAGAGAGAGAGGGAGAGAGAGAGAGAGGGAGAGAGCTCCAGGTGGAGCCTTATGTGGGGCTCCAACCCATGAACCATGAGATCATGACCCAAGCAGAAGTCAGGAGCCTGATCTTTAACCAACTGAGCCACCCAGGTGCCCTGATAATACCATATTCTAATGCTTCTATTACCATTAGATATTTATTCACCAAGGGTATTATAGTTTTTATTACTTTTTTTAAGGGTTTTATAGTTTTTATTACTTTTTTATTTGTCTATTTCATCATCTCATTTTCATCTTGCACTTGAGTCTAGGTTTTCTCCTTTTTTAATTTTTACTTTTAACTTATTCATTTAAATTCAAGTTAGTTAACATACAGTGTAGTACATAAGAAATCATCTTTCTTGTAGTGCTTCAGAAGAAAACCTAGATTCTTTGGAAAAGTATCTATCTATTCATGTCTTCTGCCCAATTCTTTACTGGATTGTCTGGTTTTGGTGTGTTGAGTTTGATAAGTTTTTTATAGATTTTGGATACTAAACCTTTATCTGATATGTCATTTGCAAATATTTTCTCCCATTTCATCAGTTGCCTTTTAGTTTTGTTGATTGTTTCCTTCACTGTGCAAAAGATAAAAAGCTTCTCAACATCCAAAAAACAAATAATCCAGGGGAGAAATGGGCAGAAGACATAAGTAGACTTTTCCAAAGAGTCTAGGTTTTCTTCTGAAGGCCTACAAAAAAAGATGATTTCTTATGCTAGCCCCTATTCCTTAGAGCATATTTTTTAAAGAAAAAAGAGGATTATTTTCATTCTCTTAAATAGTATATTTCTCGTTTTGTATTGCAAAATACTTTCATACACTGTATTGCTTATGCACCTGGATTATTTTCTCCCTTGAAAAAATGAGCAGTTTTTATCAGCCTATGTGTTTCTAACTCCAGTGAGTATGTTCTTCTTGTATTAGCTTGGATTCGCCTGATTTTTTCTATAATCTTTAATCCTGAGCCTAAAATGAAGACTCAGGTGATGCAATTTTATGTTCTAGCAATTTGCGGAAAGTCATAAGGGAGCTTGAATTGTGGGAATTCCTACCAGGGCAACTCTCACTGCTACTTGTTTCCCAGGTTTGATGAATTTGCCATGCATAGGCCATTTTTCTTAAATAGCTTTATTGAGCTAGAATTCATAAATCATATAATTCAGCCATTTAATGTGCATAAATCAATGTTTTAATTTATCCACAGGGCTATACACCACCCATCACCACATTCTTCCATCTTCTTGCTGTTTTTCCCTGCCTGGACTCCAAGTACATTGTACACATATATCTGGCCTTATTGATGGTTTTGCAGTGGACAAAAATTATCTGTAGATATAAGTTTTGGTATTATGACATTTGCCTCTGTGTTTATTGGTCCACCTGTTTCAGACTTCTGACTCAGTGGCCAACAACACTGAGTGGAGCTGTTCCTAGCTGATTGTTTTTATTCATTGTTAACACAAATTAGAAGGTGTAGGTGGACTTCTCTAGGAGATCTTTAGAAACGGGAGCTGTAAATTAGTCCTCAGCATCTTCCATCAACGTGGTCACAGCTCTACTTATTCAGCAGAACCTCCTTGAACTCTGTGGCATGTGGAATGCATCCTATCCAAGCACTCCGAGCCAAATGGAATTTATCTTATTTTATATTACTTTGTTCATTTCAACTCATTTTTAGATGTAGTGAGGAAAAGAAAGCAGATTAGATATCTGTATAGATTTCTATCTCTCTCAGAAGTATAAAGACAGTTTTATAAGATGCAAGAATATTTAAGATGCAAGAATAAATAAGTAGAAAATAATATATTTTGATTAATGTCTATATTTTGTTATCATAAGTACTGAACCCAACTCAAATAAATGTGATTTTTTTTTACCTTTCCTGGAGTGGCTGAAGTAAACTTCTAGATCATATAATTCATGAATTTAAAGACAAAACACTGGTCAATTTAGTATTTCTCCAAGCAATGACAGGAGAGTACAAATTAATACAGGGGAGTACATAAATCAAAATAAAGACAAGGACTAAATGCCATTTCTTACCTTGGTTTAAAGGAATAATTTTCAAAATTCTCAAATTTCTTGTAATTCGAAATATTGGAATGAAGTTTAGAGGTAAGTACCTTGTTACATGCCTGTGGAATTAAGTTAGAGTTATTTAGAAGTCATGTTGAGTTTATATTGCTTATGTTTGGCTTTTTACTTTTTACTTTTACTATTTAAAAGTTATTTTTAAAAGCACATATGCAAACATTTTCCTTGCTCTCACTGTTTTATTTTGCAAATACTTATATTATTGATTGGAAGAAAAAGATTGCTACAGTGCGAGATAGCCAGGTAAATACTACTCCACAAACAAATTGTGAAAGTTTATAAACCATTGACACTGTGAGTAGTCATAATTCCATACCAAATACTCTATATTATGTTCATAAATATTTTGTTATCTAGTCAGTGAAAGGTGGTTAAAAATAAGAAAAATCTATAGCTTTTTAAGTAATGATATTTACTTTAAGCACTTAGGGTTTTGATGATCATGATGGTGATGACGATGGTGATAATGGTGTTGATGACAGCAGAAGGCAGGGAGGGTATATAGTGATTAAGGGCACAGACTGTCGCCAGAGTCCTTTGTGTAGAAATCCAGGCTCCCAACTTACTAGCTGTGTGACATGGAAAAATTACTGATTCTTTCTTGCCTCAGTTTCCTCAAAAGTAAAGTGGGGATAATAATACTCCCTAATTTGAAGACTTTTTGTGGGGATTAACTAGGCGAATGATGTGAAATGCATAGCACAGCACCTGGCACATGGGGCTAAGTATCAGCTACCAGCAATGGCAATAGCAGAAATAATAGCAATAATAGAAGTAGTAGTGATAATAATTTCAGTGATATTAGCTACTATTTTTTTTATTGCTTACAACATGGCAAACATTGATTATTTGCTTTTTGTTTCTTTAAAAAAGTCAACCCCAAATGTAAAAATAGAATATTAGTTTAAGTTATTATTTTTTTATTTTTATTTTTGGGACAGAGAGAGACAGAGCATGAACGGGGGAGGGGCAGAGAGAGAGGGAGACACAGAATCGGAAACAGGCTCCAGGCTCTGAGCCATCAGCCCAGAGCCTGACGTGGGGCTCGAACTCACGGACCGCGAGGTCGTGACCTGGCTGAAGTCGGACGCTTAACCGACTGCGCCACCCAAGCGCCCCAGTTTAAGTTATTTTTAATAGGAGTTTGATGCCAGTCATCATTTCCTTAGCCATAAAACAGAACACACTAAGCAAAAGCATTGAAAAACAAGTATTCATGTCAACCATTAGAACTTAATGTAACACTCTTGGAAGTGTGTGTGTATGTGTGTTTAAAATACCTTATTCTGATATCTAGTATGTTTATTGGTCTCAAGCAATGTAGCTAAATAAAATGTAGGTTGGAGATAAAATCAAATTTGTTAGGATTGTCTCATAAGTCTCCAAGAGATTTTCTGCTCACTGAAAATAATCACTTAAAATTCCAAAACTCAACCTCTGTTGTTTTTGCTTCAGATAGAAAACACAGATAATATCCCATTCCTTCCATTTTCATTGCATATTCTGAGGGCTAGTTCAGTTGGACCTGCCTGAGAGAATGCATTATGGTTATAATTTATGAAATATTTTTGTTCACAGAAATTTTACAAGCAGAAAACTTTGTCAATCTCAATGTTTCTTCATGAAAAGTACTTGCTTAGCAAGTTATTAAGATGTTTGCAATTTAAAGAAATACTCACTCAAACAAAGTTACACTGAAATCGAGCCAGTTCCATGGATCACCAAAGAAATAAAAAGGTTCTACCCAGATGCCTCTTGCAATGAGTTTTATAAGTATTTCAAATGTGTAAATTCCAAGCAAAGTATTCCTGCAGAAAAATTTTCGGATAGACATTGAAAGTGAGAATAATACATTGTCAGCTCCAATACTATGTCTGTGATAACTATTTGTCAACCAATCAACCAACCAACCAACCAATCTACCAACCAACCAGGTAACAAAAAAGCATAAGCCCATTGAACCATAGGGTAGGGCTTTAGTTAGGGCTTTTATGGTGGGCTATGTCTTACAGCATTAACCATGAAATTTGACTATCAATCTTTTCAACAAGCCCTAGCTAGGGTTATAGTCTTGATACATATTTTGGAAAATAATTAAAATAAAAAGTATCAAATTCATTCCATATTGGAAATCCCACAATAATTAACTGAATTATAATGGAGTATGAAATAACTAATTTTATTATGTGCATATATAAGAATTTCTGTGGTGAATCAGTTTTATATTTACCTTCCAAAATCAGTTAGTTTTAAGAATACAATTAAAGTTTGAGAGGTAGCACCAAGAAAGGCTTCTTCTCTAGAAATTTTAATGGGTCTTTCCATCACTGTAGTCCAACCAAAGCCACACTATTCACATCCCAAACTATTCTCATCACCAAAACATTAAAATTGTTTAATTGACATATGTGTTTTTACTAATTTGCTAATTGTGCTGTATGTACAAATATTATGTACAATGAATGTTATAATATTATATATGAAATACAAATAGTAAATTATGAAATGTTAAATATATAGTATATAACATACTGTAATACAATATGTTAAATATAAAATATAATTGTATATGAGATAATGTATAATAAAATTATATGACTTACTGTAATGCTGGGCCCCATTTTGGCAACTCAGTCATGGGCATAAATATGCAGTCAATCAGGACACTAATTAATATGAACAGTCGGAAAAAGGTAGGTTACAGTCAAGGAATAATGGATAAAAAATAATATTGGAAATATACGTCTCTATGATTTGCTTATATGTATATACATTAGCTTCTTAAATGTATATGTATATGTATATACAAAATAGCTTCTTAAATGTCAAAAAGTATACTATTCATATTGAAAAACAGGAGGATTAAGATTTGTTAATATTCACTACTGTTGGGTGTGCTAGAAAATATATTTTAAATGTATTTTCAAATATGGAACACTTAGTGCAGTTACAATCCAGATTCCAATATGACCCAAAATGAGATATTAATTCATAAGAGAAAAGTACTGCAGTGATATTTGACTAGAATAGTTGCATCTGATATTAGTACAGTCTAAAGCCAATAGAAAAGGATATGGATGAACCAAAATCTTAATAGTTGTTCTTCTAGTTAAACTGAAAGGAGAAAATGTACACCAAGTGGCACTGAATCTGAAGATTGTTCTTTTTTTATTTAATACTATGAAAGTCTGTAAAACAAAAAAGAACATCAACTAGGAACTATAATCTCATCCATTACACAGCATATTGCTAATGATCCTTTCAGTCGTGAATTCTAACAGTTAACACTTTTCTTATATTATGATATCCTTTTAGAGACTAAATCAAATGGAAAGGCTAATTTTTAAAAACATTTTCATTGATATTTAGGTTTATCTACCACTTTTTCTTTTGCCAGTGTTCTACTTAAGAAAGCCATTTGCCACACTTGAAGCCTCAGGTTTTCTTGTCAAATGGTGTAAAAGGAAGAAATCGATATCCTGATGGCTCATGAGAATGCAATTAAAGAAATCAGAATTTAATGAATATAAAAAAGGTTAATTTTATTTCAGAGAAAATAAGGTATGGGATTACAACAGTAAAGACGACCCAATTCACTGAAATATTTTATTAATCACTAGTAATTATCTATGGTATAAAAACTGCTTGTATGTTATCATTGACATAAACATACCTAAAACAGAAAGTTACATTATGTAAGATAAATGTATTGGAATATAGAAACATTAAATCCAAAAATAATGAAAGATTAGAAACATCCTAAAAATGAGTTATATATGCATACATGTGTACATATGTGTATCTATATTATATTATTATATATTATAGAGACACAGTGAAAATATCTACCTACGTATGTATGTCTTTGCATGTAAGTCTATATATACACACATATACATATACACTTTTATTATATATACATATTCATTTGGAAAATTCATTTATTATGGTGTGAGTAAAAATACATCATATATATTGAATATTATTAGATTATACTATAACATAATATATAATATAGTATACAATGCAATATGAACAATATAATATACTACATGATATATATAAAATACTGTCTATTATATACTATAGAATTATATATGACATAATTATATATTAGAGGTATCTATGGTGACTGTATATTTGTATTTACACTCGTGTATATATATAAATATACTAGTGAATATAAATATGTATATTCATTGATAGTTTATGAATACATGTTCTAAATGTAAACCAAACTGCTACTTCTCCTCAATAAAATACTTCCCTAATATACAGTCTGTGGATGTCTGTATTGTAGTTATTTTCCCTCTTTCCATTTGAAATGCAAAGAGAAAAATAAAAGGGCCAAGAAAAATCTGATTATTTAAAATGTGCTTTCTGTTATTTATTAGAACAATCTCAAACTTCATACAAGAGGTAATATATGTACCATCAACTAGTTTATGTTATTGTGAAGTAATGAGTAAATTCCAGATACAGCAATTATTCTCGATAAAGTTTAAGTGCTGAAATTATTTAATTTTAGAATTATTTATTGGTATGCCCCCCTTAACAAAATAAACAATATAATTCACATTTAATGATTTTGCATCATCATTAATAATACTTTTTATATTAAACTACCTTACAATTTTTAGCTTGTTTTATTTTTATTTTTTTTTTAAATTTTTTTTTTAACATTTATTTATTTTTGAGAGAGAGAGACAGAGCATGAACGGGGGAGGGGCAGAGAGAGAGGGAGACACAGAATCGGAAGCAGGCTCCAGGCTCTGAGCCATCAGCCCAGAGCCCGACGCAGGGCTCGAACTCACGGACCGTGAGATCGTGACCTGAGCCGAAGTCGGACGCTCAACCGACTGAGCCACCCAGGCGCCCCGGCTTGTTTTATTTTTAAAAACCCTTGGTTTTGTCTTCAATAACAAACTTAGATTTGCCTACCATATCTGTATATACTACAAAGAACTCAGAACTCTGCTATATTAGAGTCACTTCTAAGGTTATTATGTTTTATCAACTGTTAGGTCTTATGCATAGCAAAAGTAAAAGCAGAGATAATTGAGATGAGGACTTAAGATTTTCACTAAAATGTACTGAGGATTTTACATGTGTTTTATAGCTAATGCTGCATAACACCCATGGAAGCTACCAGAGATACTGGAATCTTTGTTACTCTATACATTTACAATGTAAAATGCCAATACTCTTCTGTGGTGCCAAATACTTCAAAGAGTTATAGTTATGCAAAATCATCACTTTGCCTTTCATCTAGAGCCTTTGGTTCAATTCCATTTTGCCCATTTGGTAATTATCACTGAATGCTTTACAAGAAAATCAAATTACATTTGTCCACAATAGGGCTAATCCTCATATCTCCCAAACTTGGTCTTTTTAGGGTTGTTTCAATTTTGTTAGTAGCACCACCCTTATTCCAGGCTGGAAATCTTGGTATTATTAGTCTGTCTTCAAATCCTGATATTTCTTCTCAGGTTTGTTACCTTTTCCCCTCCTCTGAGATGCTCCTATAATCCAGGCCCTGTGACTGAAGGTCTGGATTACTCTCTTTTCTATATCATCTTTCTGAGCCTATCTCTTCCATGTAAATTTAGAAATATTCATATTAAGCTTACTTAAACATTGCATTCATCACATCAGCCTTTGGCCACCACATTAAATCCATGTTGACATCTTCATTACCTCATTTTATTCCTCACAACTTGCAACAAGGGTCTAGTTGTATTACCACCCTGCCTCTTCCCATTCCAATTAATAGCAAGATTTTCCCTTTGCATTGTGAAAATTTGAAGTGTTCTCTAAGTTGTAACTCAAATTCTACTTTCCTGAGGAAGACTTCCAGCTTTGTCAGCCCACACTGCTTTCTGCCTTTACTAGGTATAATTACTCTTATTTTTATCATTTTTGTGCTTGGCCTTGGATTGTGCAATTCTTTAGTAGATTCTTCAAGTCATTCTGGGGATAAGACAGGAATTCTTCATTCTTTTTTTATACTATCTCAATTACATTTTTTGCATATCTGAAAAAAATAATGAAAATGCAGTCATAACTTCAATTAATCCTTACATTTTTATTCTTGTAGTAGGGGTCCACATCTTCCAAAGGCTCTGACACCATTCCTTGAGGAAGATTCCCATAAACAAATGGAAGCTCTTTTCCAACTTCCAAGTCAGTGTTTGGCTTTAAATCTTCTCTTTGTTCCTCATTGTGTTTTTTAGCAATATGCTGTTTCATAAGTTCAAGAGACTCCCTGGTGAAGGGGACAAGGCCCTTCGGTTCTGGGGACGCCATTTCCAATTTTGTACCTGCAAGAAATGTATCTTCTTCAGTTCTATATAAAATTTGGGTATATAAAGAAAAATTTTAAATTGTAAAAGCTTAGGATATGAATAAAAGTGAACACCAAACTGAACATATGCCTCAAGGAAAATTCCCAGGTGTTGTAGATATGAGTTGTTAGATTAGGTTTTGTTATACTTGATACTATATTTATTTGTAAGTTCATGTGTAACCAATTCTGCTTCATAACCAATTCTATTTCATTTACACATCTACTGAATTCTCTTTGTTTTATTAAAATCTGCCTTTCAGTTTCTCCCTCAAATAAAAGAGTTCTAAAGTTCTAGAGACTTTTGAGGAGCCAAATCCAATTATTCCTCTCTTAGCTGTATTTAACCATTAATTAGACTTATCTTCTTTAAGCTCATTTTTCACTGCCTTTGGGCCCCATTCTTCTGTGTCTCTGCTAATAGCTCTATTACTTCCTTTAACTCAGTTCTTCATGACAATTTTTAACTTTGATACCCTTTAAAATTCTGCCTTTTCCATATGTTATATCTGTTATTTGGTGAATACATAGGCAAACACTGAGTTTCAATTACTATACATGGATATTTACATGTACATTTCCCAAAACACTCTCTTCCCTGAATCATCTATGTGGCAATTCCACCAATAACAGCAATTTAACAAGTAAAAACAAGATTCATTGTTTTCCTGAGTGACTAGAATTGCTCTTTTACCTTTTAGCCATTGAAAAACAAAACAAGGGGCACCTGGGTGGCTCAATAGGTTACACACGGGACTCTTGATTTCGTCTCAAGTCATGATCTCACAGTTCCTGAGATCAAGCCCCACAACAGGCTCTTCACTATCAGCGTGGAGCCTGCTTGGGATTCTCCTTCTCCCTCTCTCTCTGCCCTTCCTCCACTTACATGTGCATGTTCTCTCTCTCAAAATAAATAAATAAATGTTAAAAAAAATTCCTCTGCACTGAGTTTTAAAAAAAAAGAAAAACAAAACAAAAATAAAGCCACACACACAAATACACAAACTTAATACCTTGAAAATTACTCATGAAATTTTTGTTTGTCATTAATTCCTCTGAACAAAATAATTTTCCAACAATTATTTTCAATTATGTAGTTAAATATTATCCATTATTTACATATCTATGTCATGGTAGTCATCTTTACAATTCTATATCTGGATTGCTCTAGTAGTCTCTACAGGTATCTCTCAGTTTTTTTGTTTCTTTGTTTTTTTATTTTTTTACATTTATTTATTTCTGAGGGAGACAGAGAGAGAGAGAGAGAGAGACTGGGGGAAGGGCAGAGAGAGAGAGAGGGAGACACAGCATCCGAAACAGGCTCCAGGCTCTGAGCTGTCAGCACAGAGCCCGATGCGGGGCTTGAACTCACGAACCTCGAGATCATGACCTGAGCCGAAGTCGGACCTCAACCGACTGAGCCACCCAGGCACCCTGGTATCTCTCAGTTAAAAAAAAAAATTGGGGGCGCCTGGGTGGCTCAGTTGGTTGAGCGTCCGACTTCGGCTCAGGTCATGATCTCGAGGTTCGTGAGTTCAAGCCCCGCATCGGGCTCTGTGCTGTCAGCTCAGAGCCTGGAGCCTGTTTCGGATGCTGTGTCTCCCTCTCTCTCTCTGACCCTCCCCCGTTCATGCTCTGTCTCTCTCTGTCTCAAAAATAAATAAATGTTAAAAAAAATTTAAAATAAAAAAATTTAAATGTTTATTTATTTTTGAGAGAGAGAGAGAGAGACAGAGCATAAGCAGGGGAGAGACAAAGAGACAGGGAGGCACAGAATCCCAAGCAGGCTCCAGGCTCTGAGCTGTCAGGAGAGAGCCCCATGTGGGGTTTGAACTCACCAGACATGAGATCATGACCTGAACCAAGTCAGAGGCTTGACTAACTGAGCCACCCTGGAGCCCGTAGGTTTCTCTCAGTTCCAGGTCTTTGCCTATTTCAAGTCATCCTACAGGCCACTGAAGTTGGTTTTCATTAAATATAATTTCATGCACAAATTTCCCATTTACAAACTTTGTTCTATTTTCTCATGTAAAAATATGTTCTTTTGCTGATTTTCTCCATCCCAATTCCTGTCAAACACATTTCACATATCACAGTTTCTTGATGGGAGTCAAAATGCTTTGAATTAGCATAATTTATAAATACAACCTGCAGATAATGAAGTTTGCCCTTACATATAAAATCTCCCTTTAAAATATCTAATAAGCTTTCAAAATTGTATTCCTTATATAGAATTCCTTGAATACGTATTAAACAGTTTCTTAATGACTCGTGGTTATAGACTAGTATAAACAAAATCATAAACCTTGGAATTACATATACCCACATTAAAATACTAAATTCTGTTACTAATATTCTTAGCAGTCTCAGTAAAATTACTTGATAATCTTGAATCTGTCAGTCACAAAATTGGGATTCCTTTTCAGGTTAAATAAGGATAAATAGAATTATATGGGTGAAAATGCCAAGTACAGTGGCTGGCACACAATAGGTGGGAAGTAAATATAAATTTTTATTTGTGATAAGATTTTATATCTTAGTAATGGACCAAATTTAATAGAATAATTCATAGGAGGAATACATGTAAGGTTTTGAAATTTGAATGAAAACAAACCATCAGTACAAGTGCAGTAGATGTGTTTTTGCAGCAGAGAAAATTGCCAAAGGGGTTTACTTAATAGTAATTGCAGTATAAATCAATACTGGTTTGTGTCTGCCCAAAAATGCTAATATAACCTTTGTCTGCTTTGAAGGAAGATGGAGGAGACAGTCTTTCTCTATTCTGCTGCATTCCATGACCACATCCAAAAGGCCTGTATGTAAACTGAAGGGTCTTCAGATGGGGTCAGAATGTTGATTAGACTCAAGTCACATCATCTACAGACCGGTTAAAAGAATGGAGAATATGTTAGTTGAAGCAGAAAAGACTCAAGTGTAACATTATTGTTTCCAAGTATCTGAATGTTTCTCACATAGAAGAGAAATTAGATTTAACTATTATTTGGAAAAAAAAAAAAAAAAAAGAACAAAGGTGAACTAGGATCACTGAGATGAAGCCAGAATAGATTTGATTCAAAATAATAAAGTACTTTCTAAATAGCTGTAAAAAAAATGGAATAGGGTGATTTGGACGTTAATCTTCCCCGTAACCAGCCATATGAAATCATGGACTTGTTGACAGTTGAGTAGGATAATTTAAATGGGTCCAAATATTGCTTGGTTGCTGCCTTATAATTTTAGAACTATTCAATCTTAAAATCGTTGAATTGAATTTTTACATAACCTAAAAATATCACATGAACTAAAAGTCTGGGCTATTAGCTAAACTGAATCTATGCAGCACTGAATTAACAAAATCAAAATCTTCTTTTTTTTTTTTTTTACATTTTTTTCAGATTATAGTAAAAGTACTTTTAATATCTTATATTTTTAGGGATCCATCATAATTCCTAACAAATATTATTAAACTTGCATATGTAAAGAATATTGTTCTTAAAAGTAGACCTAAAGGGAGGTTCAAACTTATTGCAAAGACGCTATTGTTAATGAAAACATTTTTGGATGCCTTCCATTGAAACCTCAAAATTCAATTTGCAAGCCAGTCTTCTTATTACATAGCCTAAATATAATTTTCTTTTTTTTTCTGTTATCACCTCATGCAAAATAATCTTTGATTCCTTATTCCGTCACCTACTAGCTGTGAGACTTTGATAACATAGCTTGCTATACTTTCCTCATATGCAAACTCTGGAATCCTTTAGGTACCTCACAAGGTCGTAAATATTAAACCAGACCATATACAGAAAGTCTGGACCGCAGTACTGATTTTGTCAGCGCTAATTCTCTCTTCTAACCCAGTCAGTTATCCCAGAATACATCTTTAGTAATAATTTGATGTTGAATGAAACTACTCTGGATTGTTGACTAGGTGAATGAATGGACAGTAGGCATTATCTTCTATGATATGACAAAGAAATGCAAGCACTTATCAGATGGAAGTGGCTTGCATCCTACTTTTAGATGGCTGAGTGAAGACTGTAAATTATTCATAATTCAATGAAAGCATTTCTGTGGGGAATTTATAAAATATGGTCCAGGTACTATGCTTCCCAGTGAGTGATCTTAATATAATGCTAAAGCCTGAAAAATAGAAAGATTAATAATCTGTCCATTAGACTACTTAAAAAAAAAAAAACGAATAGCTAAAGTAAGCTTTTGGTAAGAATGTATCAAAGTAAACTCAGACTTGGACTCTAACAAGTTCCAGTTGTACTAATATTTTATACTTTTGATGAAACTGCAAGCCAATTCTCTTGGACATCAGTTGAAAGAAGCAGAGCCAGCATCAGTATGGGGAAAAGAGGTACGTTCTTATAGAAAAAAGATTCTCCTTAAAACAAATTTTAAGCATTTGAGATAAGCCAAAATTTATCATAACAATTATGGCAAATATAATTATAGTTACAATTACTGAGTGACTCCGATTTGAGAGGCATTCAACATACATGTTTTTAATTCTATTGCCTCATATTCTCACATATTATCCTTCTGGTCACCATTTTACCAGTCAGCGGAATAGAAATTGGTAAGTTTCATGATGTCTCCATCACTGTATAGCTAGTTATGTGGTGGAGGGAGATGTTAACTCAGGTATGTCTAAATCTAAATTTGAGTATCTTTATTTTTGTTGTTGTTGTTGTTGTTGTTTAATTTGAGTAACTTTAAATGATACCACAAAAGTGCTTATAAACTGTAAACTTTTAGATAAGTGTAAACAATTGATACCTCAGAATGGCTACCTTAGAGATATTCAAAAACCAATAGGCTTACTGGGGTAACTTGCTTTACTAAGTAACTGACAGATTGACGTCAGGTAGGACTGTCCGGAAATTTTCTTTATGTAAGTGTTGAAGTCAAATATTTCAGAAAATTTTGTAAAATTGAAGGTGAGCTAGCATAGAAGACATTAATTTGGAAGGGAGGAGGTGCTGTCTAGTAATGTAATCTACATAGATTGGGGAAATTTGTTGTTGTGTGAATCATGGTGGGACTCTTCCTGCAACAGAAGTGGAAAAGACCAGAAAATGTAGATAATGACTTTTCCAGGGTCTTATGGATCTAAGGAGTGACAATGTGATCTTGCCAGACAAAACAAATGCATCAGCTCAAGATTTCTAATTAAGATTTAATGACACAAAATAAGAAATGCTGTGGAGAATCCCTTTTTTTGCAATAGAGATAGAAGCTTCATCAGGAACTTCCATAAGTTTTGGGAGTAACAGCAGCAATGGAGCCAGTAGCCGTGACCAGTGCTTTATTTTTGGTGGTTTGAGCAGAGGTATTATGCCCACTGTACTGGTTCTGTCATATGATTTTGGCTGTGATCTTGGCTATGACTTAACAGTGCTCTGCCAATGACTTCTTCCTGTATTTTCTTCTGTAGATACCCAAATTTAGGATCACTGAGAATTGAGTTTTAATCTATCATACAATTTTATTTTACCCAGAGTGATTTTGTTATCATCATTAAGCATAATTTTTTAATGTTTATTTATTTTTGAGAGAGAGGGAGAGAACGAGCAGGAGAGGGGCAGAAAGAGGGGGAGACACAGAATCTGAAGCAGGCTCCAGGCTCTGAGCTGTCAGCACAGAGCCTGATGCAGGGCTCAAACCCGTGAGCCATGAGATCATGACCTGAGCCAAAGGTCAGACACTTAACCGGCAGCGCCACCCAGGCGCCCCTCATTAAACATAATTTGAAACATTAGTATAATTAGAATCTACATAAAAACTGAATAGTTTGTTTCAAATAAGAATGGGAAAATAGAGGTTATTACATAGCTGATACAAGGAAGCTCACGGAAAATGCTTTTTACCTCCATTATTTTCACAATTAGGGTGAATATTCTCTTTCTGTTAGTCATTTTAAATCAAATTTAGAACGCATATTCCATAAGGCCTTTGGAGCATGAAAAAGCATGCAAATGAATTTGGTTTCCTTTACAGGCATTTTGAAGTTCAGGCATTCTCTGCCTTCTAGTTATGCTGATGGTGTGGGTTTGTATAGTTCTATTTGTTTTTATTTTGTACTGTATTGTGTGGAGCATATATGTTGAGGTTCAGAATTGGGCAGTTTCCATTATCCTTGTCCATATACTTCTTACAGTCAAATAAGATTGAGATGGTTCAATAATTTAAATGCAAAATAAAAATAAAAAAAAATCTAAACAATGAAACTTATTTGAAAAAACTTAAGTCAACATATTCATACTAATTTAAAATGGAAGTCCTAATTTCATGATGCAAACTGCTGGCTAGGATTTGAGGAAATAAGCATTCTAATTAACTTTTTTTGGTAGTGTTAATGGTACAACTTTTCTAGAAGGAAGTCTGGCAGAAGTTATCTAAATTACTCAGATTGCTAGGGTAAGGTGCTCTGAGCATTATTTTAATAGTAAGAATAAAGCAGGTAACATGTATTTCAGGTGCAGCTGCTAAAATAAATAAATAAATAAATAAGCAAGCACACAACACATACACACATATATACACATGTATATATACATACATATATATCTGGATCATATGACTGATTGCAATACCACAAAAAGAATATGGAATATGGAAGAAGTACCAGTTTAGATTAGGGATGGGAGAGGTAATGTTCTGTATTTTTGGGGTTTGATGCGTATCTGAAATACCTAAAAGGAAAAATTCAGAGATTAATTAGAAACTTGAATCTGGAGCTTAATAAAGATAATTAGATTGTATATGTTTGTGCATATGTTTTGTATACATACATAAATGTATGTGTACATATTAGTACATATATACACATATAACTGTATATGTATATATACATATGTGTGTATATATGTGTATATATATATGTATATATATATATACACATATATACCAAATATGGATATATAGTTATATAGATATATAAATAGTTGAAGTCCAAAGAGCACAAAAGATTATGTGTACTTGTAAATGTGTGAAATTCTTTATGGAATGATATTAAGGACAGCTCATTGAAAAGCATCTACCTATCATTTAACATTTGAGATTTAAAAAAAAATTTCAGAAAGTTATTTGACATATCATTATTAATAAGTGTTTTAAGCCACATGGGTAAAATATTAAAAAGAGATATCATAGTCAAAATATTGAAAACACTAAAAGAAAAGTGACATATTATATATTAGGTAACAATAATAAGGATGATTACTGGCTTCTCATCACAAAAACACAGAAACCGGAAGAGTATAGCAATGTCTTTAAAGTGTTGCAAGGAAAGAAAAAAAGGTAAAGCTAGAATTCTACAGAAAGCAAAAGTATTTTTCAAGAATAAAGACAAAGATATTTTTATTTATTTTTTAATTATTTATTTACTTATTATTTTGACAGAGAGAGAGACAGAGAAAGAGAATTTACTTATTATTTTGACAGAGAGAACAGAGTTGGGGAGGGGCAGAGAGTGAGAGAAGGGGAGAGAGGATCCTATGCAGGCTCCACATTGTCAGCGCAGCACCCCACTGAGAACCTAAAGAGAACCGTGGGATCTCATGAACCGTGAGATCATGACCTGAGCCAAAGTCCAGAGTTGGATGCTTAACTGACTGAGCCACCCCGGTGCCCCAAAGATATTTTTAGATGTTTCAGATGGAAATTTAGATCTTCAAGAAGAAATGCAGAGAAGGAAAAATGATAAATATTTGGGAAAATATAAAATCTATAAAGCTAATTACCAAAACCAGGAAATAGCCCAATTGTCCATGAAGTGAATAGACAGAAAAATAAAAACTGGCATATCATATAATAGAACACAGTCCGACAATAAATAATAAAAAAATGAACTACTGGTATGCATAAGGAGGACTAAGTCCAAAAATATTATGATGAGTGAAAGAAGCCTGTCAGAAAATACTACAAACTACATGATCCACTTTATACAAAGTGCCAGAACAAACAAAACTAATCTCTAGGTGTGGAATAGGAACTGACTGGGAGGGATGATGGAACTTTCTGGGGTGATAGTAATGTTCAACAGCCTATTAGGACTTCAGAGCACACAGGCATACACATTTTTGTGACTACTGATCAAATGACACCCTTAAAATTTGTGCATTTTACTTGGTTTTACCTTTAAAAAGCCCATAAATAAATAGTGGGTTCTAGTTAAATATATGAATTATGAAGTGTTTATGCATGAGGCCTGCTGGTATTTGCAACTTATTTTGAAAGACAATATGAAAATGCGAAGAATTGATGGATAGTTTGAGGAATGCATAAATAGATAAATGATAAACTAAATATTATAAAATGGCAATTGAAGACTCTAGGTTCTAGGTGTGTGAATGTTCATTATACAGTTCTGTCAATTTTTCTATATGTTGGAAATATTTTATAATAAAAGTTTGGGAAAAAGTTTGGTTTTGGGGTTAGATTATCTGGATTCAAACCTGGGCTTTAGCATTTTCTGCGACCTTGAGCAAGGTACTTAACCCCTCCATTCCTCAGTTCCTCAACCATAAATGTAAACAGTAAGTGCTTACTTCATAGGGTAATGTGAGCATTGAAAGAGTTAATAAGTATAAAGTACATAGAACAGTGCCTGCCAGGTACTACACAATAAATACTAGGTATTAGTATTTTCAGTCCTTTAAAGCATGGTATTTTTATATTTAACCATCTTTTTTTTTTTAACATTTATTTATTTATTTATTTATTTATTTATTTATTTATTTATTTATTTTGAGAGAGAGAGAGAGAGAAACAGAGACAGAGAACAAGTGGGGGATGGGTAGAGAGAAGAGTGTGACACAGAATCTGAAGCAGGCTCCAGCTTCTGAGTTGTCAGCACAGAGCCCGACCCGGGTCTCGAACCCAAGGACAGTGAGATCATGACTTGAGCCAAAGTTGAACACTTAACCGACTGAGCCACCCAGGTGCCCCTATGTTTAACCATCTTTTTAATTGAAATTATGGCCCTATTTCCTGGAATTTATAAAAAGAATATGCAGAATGTCACCTAATTTCTTACTGATAAATCAAAGTGATGATAATATTCAATTATAATAATTGCAGTACTATGTCATCCTTAAATAATTTTTCAAACATAATGAGTTGCACTTTTTACATTTTCTTTTGCTTTATTTATTTAATCTCCTTTATCATCAGACTTCTAGATTTTATTCGTGCTGCTTACAAGTTATTTGCTTCTCTCTGCTTTCTCTTCTAACAATTGCCTCTAGCTTGTTAGGTATAAACACCATACTAATCGACTGTGAGGTGGCAGCCCAAGATCTCCAATGGAGAAAGAAAATCAACCTTACTTTAAGTGTTCTGGCACTTCACGGGGCGCCTGGGTGGCTCAGTCGGTTGAGTGTCCAACTTTGGCTCAGGTCATGATTTCGCGGTTTGCGGGTTCGAGCCCCGCGTCAGGCTCTGTGCTGGCGGCTCAGAGCCTGCAGCCTGCTTCGGATGCTGTGTCTCCCTCTCTCTCTCTGCCCCTCCCCCACTCACACTCTGTCTCTCTCTCCTTCAAAGGTAAATAAACATTAAATTAAAAAAAAATAAAATAAATGTTCTGGCACTTCATAAACCTTCTCCCTCCTCCCTATCCCTAAGTGTCATTGTTTTCTTATCCTGAGATATAGCTGGAAGGGTTGAAATTGATGAAGGTTGACTCCTGGATAAATAAGGCAGAACACACATCTTTTTAGATTCCCAGATTCCATGCAGCTTTAGAAGAAGCTGATGGTATTTCTCTTTACCATAAGTATAATCTAAAACATGTCACAATTGTTACCCAATGACTTAATGTCCCAAGGGTATAACTATTTCAATGTGGGAGGACTAATTGGAAGGCAGCTTGCTGGACAGACCTACCATGTGATGGAAAATAGCCATTTACTCCTGTAAGCATGCAAGCTCTAGTCTCCAAAATTGGCTCAGGCTTCGCTCCATTTATTGCATAACTAATTTATATTCCTGGATTCTTCTTGTATTTATATCTCTTTACTCCAGTGTGATGATCACTTTCTTTATTCCAACTATTTTTCTTGCCCTGTTATTGTTTTACTCTTTCCTGACTTAAATGACTTCAGATTTATGGCTCTCATCTTTTTATTATCTGTGGTTGGGTTCTGCCCAGAGTTCAGCCAGTTTTGGCTAAGGCTCCTCAATATGTGTGTCTGATCCAGGATTGACCTACTCTGGGTCCCCCTTCTGGGCTTTTGGTGGCTTCAGACTTCCTGATTGCTCACCTCCATGCTTCCTTAGTTCCCTTGCCCTCATCCCTCTCAGATCCCTGGAGTACATTATTGGAATATGTTCTCTTGCAGAAAGAACTATGTTATTGTTTTTATTTGTAGTTCTACATTTTAATATTTTAATTTCAGATATATGGAAAAAATGAACTTTAATTTTTTTAAAAGGTTGTTCTTCATTTTTATATGTCATATAGGGCAGTACATTTAACAATGGTGTTTCTTTTTTACATAATTTATTTAGAAATCATTTGTGGAACATATGCTTATTAAGTGCCAACACTGGAACTACTGATAAAATATAGTCACTGAATTTAAGGACAATGAGAGACAGACTTTTAAACAAATAAGAAGCAAGTCATCTTGGTCATCTCTGAAAACTAAGCTTTAAGAGCAACAAGGAGTAAAAATCATCTTCAACATGTCAAAGTTTCCAATAATCTCAGAACAATTAATGTCTCTCTTCTTGAGGGAGGATAAATCTAGGACATTAAGCTTCAGAATGATACAATCAATATACACAATAGAATTAGAAGTTCATAACAGCGTCAGATAATAAAGTTTCCCTATTTGCATCTGATTGCAGAGCTATGAACAGAAGGAAAACTTAGTGACAGTTGAAATACCAGGAAGGGATGCAGTTGACTAGGAATAGGATGCCACTATGCCAGTGATAAAGTCAATAGAATGCGAGGTTGCCAGGAACACAAAAAATGAAGTTGGTTTTGCCTCAAATATTCCCAACTGAGTCTTGCAGGACAAGAAAGGTTTTGGTTTCCTACCAGTGAGTCTGGGAAAGGGGTCTAACCCAACATTCTAAACCACTCTATGTCCCAGATGTCTCCAGATGTTCTCAAAACTTCTATTGCTTTGTGAAATTGGCTTCTAGACTTTCTGAATTATCCCTTGTTACTCCAACAAAATGAGAAAGTTGTAAAGGAGCCAGGATCTTCCTAGAATTGTATTTATAGTGAACCCAATCTGTCATATTCTTGACCAAAAATTTCTGACCAGAGCCCATTACAGCTCAACAATTGAGAGAAAAATATGCTTTGTTCCTTCCCAGAGGAATGCAAAGGGGCTCTGTTATGCAACCAGACTCTATAACTTGCCTTTAATACTGAAGTCCTTGATGCATCTGGCTCCCCCAATATGCAAGACCTGATTTCCTTCTGTTTAAAAAAAATCCAAAACTGGCACTCTCCTTGGAGCTCTTGGTAACACTCACAACTAGCTGACCTCCATGAATATCCTCTTAGTCTGCATGAAACTGTTACATCCCCATGAACCTTCACTGTTGCCCACTTTTTGAGCAGTAGAACTAAGCTCATAAATCCACAAACTATGCCCCAAATCTGTGACCAGATGGAAGAGTTCAAAACCAGTTGTTTTGTATGGCCCACCATAGTCTGCTCTGGGTTAGCTTGAGATAGGCACAAGACCTTCAACAATGTACCAGACCTCGGGCAGCTGACTAGATAAGGTAGTCAAATCTGCAGTTCACAAATACTGGGGCTTCTGAGAGGACAGAGACGGTGAGAGGACGGTGGTACTGAGAGTTGTAAGGAAAGAAAATCCTCTTAATGCAGTTGATTTGAATTATACCAGCCTTTCACTGCATATTAGAAATCTCCTGGTGCTAATATTGAAAATCTAGGAGGCAGCAACCCAACGCGAACAGATAATTTCAGAATACCCTGGGCGTGGGCCTCTTGAGATGAATCTAATGCAGCTTGCTAGACAAAAAGATTCTCTTTTGGCATATACCCAAGCTTCTTCCACCCACCTTTATAAAGCAAGCAGAGACATTACATTTTGGGGGATTGTTTTTTCTTGTCTGAATTCCTAACTACGAGAGGTGGAGAATATACTAGAATTGCTGAGGCAAATACCTGCTTTAGAACATAACTTCTCCAGAAGATCCACCTATTTTTCACTTCTTTGGGCACCTTTTCCCCCCTCATCTCTAAAATAGTCCTCATTCTCTGGATGCCTATTTGGTAATGATCTTACCAGATGTTGTCATTTTGTCACAGAGGTCCTGGTGTAAAACAGCTCTGATGTTTGAAATCAAAGAAATGCAGCGGCGACGTCCACCTTATCTTACTTCCAGTTCCTTCCAAGATAATTTCCAATACATCTGATCTCATATTTAAGTAGCATGGCCATAAGTCACAATTTGGGGGACAGTTTGGATTCATGTTTAGTGTTGAGAGCTAATTATTAATAGCACTCTCTTTCCTTTTCCAAAGCATCTTTAATTGCATGATGAATGACACAGCCATCCAAGAAGTGAGCCAATGCTCAGCCTCTTTATCTGAGTTCCTAGGGAAGAGGCTATATGGAGAATATTGTGTATCAGCAACTGCAGCTGTTTCGTCTCAGAGACAATGAAGGACAGCCAAGAAAGGGGTGCCAGATGTTTTTCCTCTCTCCTTATCTCATTCCCTTTTGCTTCCCCATCCCTTAGTTTAATTCCCTGAGTGGAGCCTGACAGGCATGCAGTCAGGCTGGGCAGACAGATTCTGCACATGTAGGAGGGGAATTCCCAGGACAGCCACAGCTTTCTTACCTTTTTCCTACCTTAGGGAATGGAAAGCACAGCATCTAAATAATCAACCTCTATGCTTTCTGGGAAGCTGGAGCCGATCCTAGGGATGAGCTAGGTTAGCTTTGCCAAAGAGAATTATGAAATGTTCCACTCTATACTAGATGATAGATATTTATTTACTCTCCTAATATATTTACTAAAAGATTTAGAGTAGCTTACAAGAATGTAGGCCATATAGCAAGATAATATAAATGAAGAAAAATGAGGCAAAAATAAAAACAGGACAGTAGATCCACAGAGTAAGGATAATATTCCAAATGCCAATTTTACTCTGACATGAAATAGGAATTAAAGGGTAAAAAGACTTCTCGCTTAGTTTCCAAAGTATTTTCAAACAATTATGCTCTCAATCAGACATAGACAATGCATCGAGCCTATTGTGCCAATGACATTCAGATAGCTCTAAAAAAAAAGAAAAGTAACAAGAGTAATGACAAGACTGATAAACAAATTAACTTGAGACTGGAAGGTACTGCATGCATAAGTGAAGGAGACAGAGTTGATGTGATCATTAAACAGAATCTATATTGTTGACAACATAGGAAGCATACCTGCTTTGGTGACATGACCAATTTAGGTTGACATTTTTGTTCACTGAAACCACTTAAATGCACTTCATATATACATTATGGCTTATATTTCATCCTTCCCACATTCTATAATGACTCAGAGCTAAATTCTCTGGTGCCGAGCCTTTTCCCTTAGAGCTTTCTATGACCTTTTTTTTCTCCAGAGTTTAGAACTCAAATGATATTACAGGCATTGATTTTTTTTTTCTTATGGAGAATACAAAAATAATATCATTGTCTTTTAGGAAGCCGAAAGCTATGAGGAAAGATGACTGAAGCTCATGAAATTCTGATATATATGGATAAAAATTAAAAGAACCAATTATGTTTACAGTAAAGCTCTAGAAGACATCACTGAGACTCTTCTTAACAGATGCAACCTCGATATGGAAGCAATGTACACCCTCATACAGTTTACCTGAGAGTGTAAACAAGCATTTTTTTTCTGTTTAGCAATAGTTTCTAAAATAAAGTTGCATGTGCTCTTTGGCCCAGCAATTAAGTTGTCTTATGAATATTCTTGTTGAAGTTTGAGATGTCACATTTGCAAAGATGTTAATCGCAACACCTTAGGGTGGATAATCAAATAGTCCACCCTAAGGAGCTAAAACCATGAATTTCAGTATGCTGCTATATAGAACACTAGTTAGTAATAATGAAGAATGAGATATGTCTGTGCTCATATGAAAAGATTTCCAAATTAGATTACTAAAAAACTTAATGTTGAAAATGGCTTTCATTGTTCACCTTTGAATAAAGTATTTTATAAGAATTATATGCATACTGTTATATATGCTAGTGCGTGCATGTTTCTGCTCCGGAGAAAGTAAGCTGTTACATCTGTGGAAAGGGGTTGAAAAAATTTCAGGGGATTTTGTCATATTTCTATCCTACCTGAACATAGTTTACCACGTATATGTATTACCAAAATCCAGAGATGGAGATTTTACACACTGAAGGCTGAGGAATAAAGGACAGATTGATCAGAGTGGCACCAAACCACCTGGAATTTTGTAGCTGTCTCTTCATCTTGACTTAACCTTACTTGGTTTTCTGCTTTGGGATCGTTTTTCCACTTGAGCTTCTTACTTCCTTAGTTGTGATTACCTAACTCCTACTCTTTTACCTCTCCCTAGCATACAGTTTATCTTGCCAGACTTAATTGACTTTTTCTCCTTTGTCCTTGGACCTGAAATCTTCCAGTAGCTCTGCTTTGCTCCCAGATCAGCCTATTTTGGCTTCAATATATCCACTTAATTCTGGACTCCACTCCTTCCGACAAATTCAGCCAACTATTCCTAGAACATATCATCTTGCAGAGGAAAATTGTAAATAAGTAACTTTCTCAAAAACATAAGTATTGCCATTTTGTTTTGGTAATATTCCTTAAGAATTTTATTCCAGGCATTCTTCCGGATTCAAAAGCTAGGAAAACAGCTTTGTAAATAAATGAGCACC
This sequence comes from Leopardus geoffroyi, assembly GCF_018350155.1. Lineage (NCBI taxonomy): Eukaryota > Metazoa > Chordata > Mammalia > Carnivora > Felidae > Leopardus > Leopardus geoffroyi. The sequence continues at coordinate 155,781,856 of NC_059328.1, forward strand.
ACCAAAAATCCCAGCAGACAGGTCCCATCTCTCCTTAAATAAAAATTTCTCTTTTGAGAACTGAATTCCCCCCAGATCTAGTAAACTTGGATTCTAGTAATGGTTCATTAAAATAACCAGGAGCTGGGGTCCTTGTAAGTGTCTTCCTTCCAGACAGGAGGAGTGCAGGGTGGTACAACTTAAACTGAAGAGAAGAAATCTGGAAAAAAAATGTCATGACAAAATCTGAGCATCTGGTCTCAAATTCACTTACCTGAATCAGCCCAAAGTAAGCTCAGTGGACATTTGAAAGCCCTGAGGAGATGCAGGACAGTAAGTCACTGTGTAAGATGGAGTTTCACCAGGCTGAGCCATTATGACTAGCAATGGAGAGGGGTAAGGCTTCCAGGAACATGAAGGAAAGCTGCCCTGGTTTTAAGTATGCTCACTTGAGCTTCTCTATGGCAACCTCATGGTTCACAAGCATGGTTCACTTATTTCTATGGATACAACAATAACTTCCAAGCTGTGCCTGTCCAGCCCACCAAAACAAGCATGTTGGGGAAAGGCCAGAATCTTTACAAAACTAATTGTTCTTGTGACACTAGTCAGTCAGACCCTTGACCAGAAGAAACTGGCCAGAGGCCATATAAGAGCTCAGGAAGGAAGAATGAATTCTTGCCCTTGCTAGAGTAATACAAAGGAGAGATTGTTATGCATGTAACTTCTATAGTCATCAGCAATCCTGAGAACTTTTGGGCTATGGTTTTAGATGTGACCAGATCTGTGAAACGCAAAATTAAAAAAAAAAATTCCCCAACTGGTACATTCACTGGAACGCTGGAGGCCTCTTAGAATTGGCCACTTGCCTCTGCTCCTGATCACTCTGCAAGAGTTGGTCTGCATTTCCAGGATCTACTCCCGCCCCAAAACTATTCCAGCTTTTCAAATGTAGAATCTAGCACAAAGATACCCAATCCCTTTTCAAATTGGACAGCAACTTTGAAACATGTTAGGGTGAGACTAATATGGACCAGAACCAAAGTTCTAGCCTGTAATCAGGTACTTGGACCCTGCAACCTCTGGGAGAACTCCAAGAATCAGAGACTGGTGGATCAGGAGCCTCACTCTGGCATTTGAAGTAGAAGGGAAGAAATATTCTACTCAGTACTATATATTCAATCAGGAACTATGGCCCCCAAATCAGCATCTTCTGGTTCTAGTTTAAAACCAAATGCTCTGTCTTAATCTCAGACTTTTAAAAGTCATAATTTCTCTGGCCTGGGCAGTGGGGAGCAGTTAGGGGGTGAGGCGGAGGTTTTGTTTAATGCTGATAGTCAGTCTGGCACCTAGCTGGCATACAATAAAAGCTGTCCACAGAGTGGTTATCCTCAGCTAGCAATAAGTTGAGTCAATTCAGTCAGAAATACTGCATATACAACAGGGATAACTGTTTGCCAGACAGAGGAGAGATCTCCCATCAGCATGGAGTACAACTAGAATAAGCCTGATTTATAAATAGAAATGAATGAACAAATAACATGGAAATCATGATCCCAGTTGGGTCAAGAGATACTGACCAGATGAAAAACATCCCTACAAGCCCTCACATGAAAACGTTCTCTTTAGCCTTAAAGGTTTCCTCTTGCAGCATTGTGGAGGTGAGGGCTTACTTGCCTGGCCTTGGTTAGCTGACACTAATAGAAGAGAAAGGGACCAACTCCAGGAAAAATGAGATTTGTCTGTATAAGTTCATATGATGGGTGACTGCATTGCTGATAGTTAGTCAGCATGGGTGGAGCTTACAGATGTCCTCTTACAACTGACCAAATGATGTTGGTTATTGAAAATGGTAGGACCAGACTCCCAGAAATCAAGAACGTCCTTTTTATACTAATGCCTCCACCGTAAGCTTTCAAGACAGAGTCTTGGTAGATATAGGGTTGTCAGTCAGTCTCTGAGTACTCTGGTTGTGGTGTAGATCCTGTCATAATGAGATCTAGGGCTGAGGCATATTAAGATACTTCCTCCCTAAGTAAGGTTGTTTTCATTTCCAGAGTGCTTCATCCTACCTGGGCAAAATTAGTGGGAGTGTATATCAACTACCCTACAGACCCTTTCCCACAGGAGGTTGTAAGACAGAATGCCCAGTTCCTAGGTGCTTGTTTGGTTCTACCTTCTGATCTCTAGTGGAGACTTATGGACAGCAGCAGGTTCTGGGGCCTGCCTATATCATCTGGGGTCTATAGGTCCCTTTTCCTGAGCCTATACCCAATTTCAGGTTTTATAATTTTCAAACACATCAATGGGAAAGAAGGGGCTCACAGTACCTCTTACCTGAGTCCAGGATTATAATGAACCCCAGCAGTTAAGAATAGAATATTGTACCTAAACTTTCACTTCTCCTATATTAATTATTGGACCAAATAAATTCAGCAATACCCAATATACTTACATCCCAAGGAAGTAAGACCACATACCTAACATAAAACTTAAAACTAAAAAGAGGAGGGTAACACATATTTTGAGAATATTTGAAAGTATTTAAATATGAATTGTTAACCATGGCACACAATTTTTTGAGGATAGAGTCTCATGTTTTAGAATATACTTTAAACTGTAGAAGTGAGAGATCAGGACCTGGAGAGATCAAGATCTGGATTTGAATTTCTTTTCCTTTGGTGCATTGTAGTGAGGCTGTCAAAGATCCTTTTATGTTTATATTGAACTAGACATAAAATGAGAGCTAGAATAGTGAAGTGGATAAAAACACAAAAATGATCCCTTATACAAGCAACAGTTACACATGATATTATATTCACAAAACCTTAATGTAATTTGTGTCATTTAGTCCTTAACAGGATATGCAAGTTTTTGATGTGTCATTTACAAATAAGAAGAATAAAGCTTAATCAAAAGTTAAATAACTCTTCATTTTTGAAAATGAAAATTCATCTTTATCATTCTAAATCTCAAAGTCTTCTTCATTGGACCTTTAGCTCATTTTTGATTAGCCAAGTAACCTCAACAAATTACCTATGGGTCTTATCTTTATTTGTAAAACTAGCAGCTGGACTGTAGAAACTTTAATTAGGGCTAGAAAATGGCAGGTGCATAGGACTCTATTTATTATAGGGCCCAGATTCCCTTTTTTTTTTTTTTTTTTTCCTTCTGCCATAAGCTATTCTCCTGAACAAGAGCCAGGAAGAAAAGTATCCACAAAAAGTACCACCCAGCCTTTTCATTTCAAGACAGTTTTCTGACCAATATCCAAATTTGACTCCATCATTTCCATTAATAAAGGGAGCATATCCACATGTTTTTATTGTTTTTCCTGCTTTCACCAATATCCTAAGTATCCAAGGCAACATACAACCAGAGTCACAATGAATACATCATCACTTCTAGAAGAAAACCTCTAGAAAGTATGTATTTTATAGACCTAAACAAGGCAACAACAACAATGACGACAACAACAAACCTGTTGATACAAACAATACCAAAATGTCAAGCCATTTAAACTGGGCACACCATTTCCCATTTTCTATTTTTCTTTATTTTTAATTTTTTTATCTATGCCTCTAATTTTATACTGTTGATTCATACGTGAAAAGCACCAATCTTAAAATCACTAAGTTACTTAAAATAAGAGACAAGATTCCTTCGAAGTATACTCCATCCTGTGTAAGCTTTTATTCCTTCCATTCCATCATTGTGTCATGTAACCTAAAAGTCATTGCCATTATGACTAAAATTTTACACTAACAGAGCATCTGGGCTTCCGAAGCTTACCTGGTGGATGAGAAAAACTGACCACATACACAATGCAGAGTAAACATCCGCAGACCACTGCTGCTCTTGAAGTAGCTTGCTTAATTCAGGTCCAGAATCTAAATTTACTGCTGAAGACCCTAAGGGTGTGTATGGGGTGGGGCGGGCTGGGGGCGGGCTGGGGGTGGGTGGTAAATGCTGGCAGCAGATGGCCGCAATCACCATCCCGGGGGTTGGGCACAGAGCAAGAAAAGGGACTTACTTGCTACCATGTGTCTGGTCTCCAACAGCACCTGAGGGAACCCTGAGAGGCAGAACTGGCTGGATCTCTTTTCTCCTTCTGGGCTTCTTTTTCATCCAGGATCACTCTGGCTTCCTGAGTTCTGGTTGCTCAGGAGGTGCTGCTAAGCTGGCGTTTGCCCTCACCGGCTGATGCTACTCAAGCCACGACGGCTCCTTGGTCAATGGGCCCCACTGACTTGCCAGCTAGAAACTGCGTCTCTGGGGCGGCTGCTCAGCCACAGATCCAGAGACCCCTCCTGGCCAGATGCGCAGTGGAGCAGCGCCTGCCGCCTTGAAGCTGTTTTTGTGTCCTTCCCACTCCTCCCTCCCCTCTCCGAGCCAAGCCACCCTCTCCCCCGCCCTCATTCCCAGGCCGGTGCGAGACTTCCTCCAGAGCGGACGTGGGCGGGGTGATGGAGACAGAGACCAGCAGCCGCCACTGCTGAGGCCAGAACGGCAGGCAGCTGCTGAACATCTCCTCCGCAGCTGCCAGGGAACGGAGGGGGCGAGACGAGGGAATCGCTGAGGAGGGGGAGGAGAGAGAGTTCTGCGAGGGCAGGAAGGGTGGAGAGAAGAGGCAGGGCGGGATGCAGCTTTGACTGTGGAGCGGTGGGAATAGGAGGGAGGAGAGGGCCGGGGAAGAGAGGAAGGGGAACAACTCAAGTTTTAGCCTTTGGGTGCTTTCTCTCTCGCCTTGCCCAGGAGAGCTTGTCAGGGGCAATTATCAGCCTGCATTCAAATCTGAACTTTGCTTAGGTGTGGGGGTGGACGGGGGTTGGGGGGGGGGGGAGGTAGCTGTTTAGGAAAGCGTGGCTTGGAGCTAACCACAACCTCACTCTAGATTTCTTTCCCTCTCTGGTGATCTGAGATACGAAGGGCAGAGGAAAACATTATGCATACCTGGAAAAACTGGTGTGCAACAGTGAAGTCTGGGGTGAAGGGAAAAGGTGTTGGACCTTCTTTCCCAAGTGGACTTTGGAAACTTTGCTATGCCATAGAACGTTCATTTTATAACCCTGTCTTGTTTGAAAATGGTAAAGTTTCCTTAAAAAAAAAAAAAAAAAAAAAAAAAAAAGAAAAGAAAGAAAGAAAGAAAGAAAGATAGAAAGATTTCTACAACACACCAAGAAAAGATAACAAAAATGAGGAAAAGGGAAAAGAAATCATGTATGCTTCTAAGAGGCTCCAAGTTTATATTCCAACGTGTGGGACAGAGGGGCAAAGTGGAACTAAACTAACATTGGTTCTGTGCAAATCATGTCAGAGACTGCATGTTTCATCCATGATTCACAGAAGAGGCCTTCTGACATGTACTTTCCTGGTTTAAATTTTACACGTTATAAAAAATTTCAAACATAAACAAAAATACAAGGAATATATAATAAACTCCTATGTACTCATCACTCTGCCTCAATCACTCTGCCTCAACTATTGTCAACATGTAGCCAATCTTGTTTTATCTATACTTGCCCTCCAACCTTGGTTTAGCTTCAAAGTAGTCCAGACATCGTATCATTTTGTCCAATATTATATCAACATAAGCTTCTGAATAAAAACTTTTAAAATACAACCCACCCTCAAATACAATCCAATACTATTATCATACCTAAAAATTAACAATTACTTCATAGTGTAAAACATCCACTTGATTTCTTTTTAGTAGACAATGTACAGATTACCGTCTTCTCTTTCCCACACTTTGTGATGACAGTACAAGTGAATTTTCTAATGCATAGAAGTTTCCTTTGGGGTAACCCAACTTATGTATTCCTTTCACCCAGGAAAATCTATGCATATTTCAGTAATTCAAACATAAGAAACATTTAACAAATTTAATATTAAATATTTTAAAGCTTAAATAAGATACTTGACATAAACTCTTTGTGTAATGCATAGTGAACAGGCAACTAATCTCATGATGTTGTACAAACCAATAAGAGAAACGAGACAAATAGAAGGGAAACTAACGATGTTGGATTTATCTTCTGAGTTGGGCAATCATTTTTTGTTGTTGTACTGGAGCAAATCTGTTGCCACCATTGTTAGATAATATTGCTAAATTGAGTTGACATATTTTGGCAATTATTATGCTCCTAATAATGAGTTGATGAGATTCTTTTGAATTGTTTAGCAAGGGGAAGCTGTTTGTTTTCCACACTTCTTCCTTAAGAACCTTATAATCATGTTTTCTAAGCTGTGTTTCCTAAGTATGTATTTAGAAGGTGGAAGCTCCAGACCTGCATATCCTGCCTTATCAAGAAAAACCTGCTTTATCACACTACACTTGAACCTGATCGGCCCCTAGGGGAATTATTTTCCTTGGAGCTACTTAAGTGGGGGCTGTTTTTTCTAACCTCAAAGACGTCAGTGTCAGGAGTGTGGATGAGACTCTTATTTTGATTCTGATTCCACATCACCACATCCCGGGCTGGTAAAACCTTAAGCAATTCTTCCAAAATGTAAACAAATCAAAATTCCTCTCTTGAACATATGTTCTCTATGTGTGCCATCTTTTTCTTCTTCTCGTCTAGCATTCATCTTTTAACTTTATGGGAATTCTTATTTATTACGGATTTACTTTCTGGTTGACAGTCTTCTCTTTTATCCAGACTCTTAGTATTGTTAATAACTTTCCCGTCCATTTGGATGCCAACACCATTTGGATGAAACATCTAATAGTCTAGCTTCTGATTTCCTCCCTAACAGATGATCTTTTTCTCCACTCCATCTCAGCTATAATTTCCACATTTTGAATCTTCTCATAGCTAGCAACTGGTTTGTTTTTCTCCATAACACCTATCTAGCATGCTAAATATCAATTGCTTATTTGTTTATTTTCTGTTTTATTCTATCAGAATGAATGCTGCATGTCAATTCTTGATTGTCCCCTGCTATGAGGTAGCACTTAGAACACACGCTGTAATATAGTGTGTAGCCAGTAAGTTTGCTAAAGGAATGAGCAGCAGGCATGCCTCTAATTCACTATGTGCTTCTCAAAACAATGTAGTGATTCATCATAGAAATAGATCATAGAGCACACATAATATGAATAACATGACAATTGTTTATTGATCTGCTTTCATTTTGCCTAAACTCTGGTACTTTTATTCTTTAATGCTTTTGTCATCGATAGGTATGAAAATTTCCCCTGGCTGTAGAATCTTGATATAAATTACAGGCCTCCCTGAAAGGAAATAGTAAAACAAGAAAGTCCAATTATATCTATGGGGAATACCAGGGCACTCAAAGAAATAAAACACTCAGCATCAAAGAGGTACTAGACATTGGTTTGGGATTGTTGTCAAAATCCAGGTTTAGAGATCTTTCAGGATGAATATAATGTAAATCATATTGTAGAAAATGTCTCCCTGAATCATTTGAATTTTAAAGATCTTAAGAATTTTTTTTTAGCAAATACTAGTTAGCTTTCTACGTGTCATGTGCAATATCATAGGCAAATACCTAGAATCCTTTTTGTTTTAGTCAATTAGGGACGCTATAACATCCATCATGGTATTCAAACTTACAACCCCAAGATCAAGAGTCACATGCTCTGCCGACTGAGCCACGGAGGTGCCCCCATCCTTTCTCTTTTTGTTATCCTCATATACCTACATAAAGACAGTGCTACAAAGCCAGCATCAGTTCCTTATTACTATTTTTATGTGTATAGCATTCTACTTATGATTCCATTTATATGCTCGAGTTCCTTAGATCTATTCTAAGAAAATCTTGCCACAGTCTTCCACTCTATCCCAGGTTCCAGAACTATAAGAATCTGGACAGTGAATAAAACTGTAAAGAGTTGTTTAACAGTGTCAGAGGAACACAATAAATGGCTTATTAGCAATTCTTAGAAATGAAATAATAGACCATAGATGGCTAAAACTATTTGGGTTCCTCTACAAAAGAGTGGGCAAAAACACTTTTAGAGCATTAATTATCAGTTGATAAATTTCTAAACTGATTTCAATTTCTTAGCTCCTTGGATATATGTACATACATACCTGGATTGCATTTATATTATGTTTATGCATATGTTTATGTATATGTGTGTATATATATATATATATATACATATAAAATAACATATATAAGCATATTTCACATATATGCATGTAAATTACAATGGGATTTATAGATAAATGACAAGAAATTGCACATTTGTAATTATCTTTGTTTTCTATTTTATTTTTTCACTTGAAAATATTTTGGGCTTCTGCCAAGCTTCATTAGGAACTACTTGATACTTGATTATTGGATATAAAATTGAAAAATGGAATGCATTGTAATCTGTGTTTACAGAAACACATATATAAACATTGACAAAATGTTGGCTCAAACACTTTTATTACATCTTTTGCTTTCCCAAATTTTTCAAGACAAGGAGTACAGAAACCAGAAATTGCTAATGGGATTGTCAGTGAAACTATGTAACATTTGTTTTGTTTTTTTTTAATATGAAATTTGTTGTCAAATTGGTTTCCATACAACACCCGGTGCTCATCCCAACAGGTGCTCTCCTCAATACCCATCATCCACCCCCCTCTCCCTCCCACCCCCCATCAACCCTCCGTTTGTTCTCAGTTTTTAAGAGTCTCTTATGTTTTTGGCTCCCTCCCTCTCTAACATCTTTTTTTTTTCCCTTCCTCTCCCCCATGGTCTTCTGTTAAGAACTTATGTAACATTTGTAACATCAAAATGTTACATGAAGTGAAATGTAGATGAAAAACATTAAAATAAATGATTTAGGAAAGTGAAACAAAGAAGTCTGAACCTAATTGCCTATAGAGAGTGATACTGGTGAGAGAAACTAATCCTTTCTGCAGACAGCTAGAAAATCTCAGGTATTGAAGACACCTGGTTACCATACAACTGGGCAAAGTTGGGTGCTATAAAAAGGAAGCTATTTGAAAATCTTTAGGCCACAGGAGGCCCAACTCTAGCCCATTCTGCTAACTGTTCTCTTCCTCAACTCTTGGTGAAAGATATGTTCTCTAGAAAATTGGGATTGCAGAGGCTAGAAATCTGGAATACTAAACACAAAGGAGAATGAAGTAACGTGCTGGACTGAAAAGAGGAACATTAGTAAAAACTTGTATTCTTAATGTTGAGACTCCCTTCTTCCCAGGTTCTTTGCCTTAAACAGTGCCCAGAATTCTAATAGTTACATTTTATATTTCAGAAGACAGATTCTAGCATCTTCCTCGAGAAAACATGATCTATCCCACAGGATAGGCCCATTGATTCTGGCAGTTTGGTGTCTTCAAGAAAAAAGCTGACTGATTACTGGATTATCCTAGAATAAAGCCTTCTATTCTACAGGATTTATTCCCTCAACCTTCAAACACATGCATAAATGTATGGAGTATCCAATTGTTTAGTGATCACTAAACAAGAATCATTGAACATTTGAGGAATGTATTTAGCATGGCAGAGAGGAACTGAAACAAATCTATAAAAAGAAGTAACTGTGGACTTAGAGACAGAGCAAAGCATAAAAGAAAATTCAAAGACAATATAATTAACAGGATAAATAAGAGTGATATATCCATTGAACAAGAATAAGATGCCCTATTTTAAAGGAACAGTATATGAAAGATCTCTTGAAATCTTTATCTATGATAGATGATGACAATGATGATGATGGTAATGAAAAAAGTGTTTGGATAATAAAATTGTGGAAACCACCAAGCATGTACAAAGAGTCGGATGGCAAGATATTAAAAATAAAATTCGAGAATAAATTCCAAAGTTTCAACCTTCAGCTGACAGGAACTCGAGAAAGAGAGAACAGAGAACAAGTGAGAGCCAATTGGTAAATAAATAATACACGATAATTTCTTAGAATTGAAGAGCCTGTGTCTTCCAAGTGAACGGACCCACAGAAAACCAATCAGTTTAAATGAAAATAGTTCCTCAACCAAAGAAAATCATCATGAAATATTAGAATTTTTGGATAAATGTTTTAAAAAACACCTAGATAGAAAAAAAAGTGAGTTAAAGTGCAAGGGATGGTTAGTATACCTATTGCCCAAATCTTGAGTGCAATATCATTCTCCAATTAAAATTAACCAGGACTCTTTTGAGAAATGGCTGTTTCTGGGACCAGGCCTGGAAGTATACAGGGTAAATCTGGAGCATCTTGTAATGACAGAAAATAAGGGAATGCTAAAAAAAAGAAGAAGAAGAAGAAGTAAACACCAGCCCTCACATTAATGGGGGTGTGTCAAAGCAAAGGGACATGAAAGCCAAGTGAAAGAACTACTAATGATCAAAGCTGGAACAATTTGAGCAACAAAATAAAGTAGTGTTGGATTGTAATTCAAAGTATAAAATATCCATGAGTACATACCGATATAAATAAATGATTGAATAAATTAATAAATGTGGGAGGAGAAACAAATATCCCATGCAGAAGAATTCTAAATAATTTATGTGGATATACCACATTAAAGGAGAGGGAGAGTAACTCTTTACCCCTTAAGTGTGGGCTGGGCATAGCAACTTCCTTCCAAAGCGTAAAGTATGAAAATGCGGAAAAAGAGTAGCTTTGAATTGTAGAAAACTGAGAAACATTATTTCAGCTAGGTGATCAAGGTCAACATCAATAGTCACAAATCACGTTGATAGTATGAACTCTTGGTATGACTTGGTGAAAAAGGCATTTCACGTCTGTCATCTTCTTCCCAAAATGCATGTCCTCAGACTAAGAAAAAAAATTAGGTAAATTCCAACAGAGGAACAATCTACAATATACTTAAAACTGTTAAGAAAAACAAAAGAAGGAAGTCTCAGAAACTATTATATCCAAAAGAAGCTTAAGGATATGACAGCTAAATGTAAATATGGTGAGCTGGATGGGATTCTGAAATAGAAAAATTACATTATGTTAAAAACAAATGATATTTGAATTAATTATGTACTTCACTTGATAATTATGCACCAATATTGGTTCATTAATTATAACAAATATACCATACTAGTTTAAGATGCAAATAATAGGGGAAACTGTGTGTGGAGAATGGGAGCAGTGGTATATGGGAACTCTCTAGATTATCTTAAAATTTTTTCTTGGTGATAAAATGCACTGAGAAGGCATCAATACCACTTCTGTGGCATTTTGTCAAGTATGCATAAACTCACTTTAATGAGGAGAACACATAGGACAAAACCAAAGTGAGGGATATTCTACAAAATAACTAGTCAGTACTCTTCAAAGATGTCAAAGTCACTAAAGTCAAAGAAAGACCCAGGAACTGTCATAGACTACAGATACTAAGGAGACACAACAAGTGGATATAATATGGAATTCTAGATTAGATCTTGAAGCAGGAAAATGACATTGGTGGGAAAACTAGTGAAGTTCTGGGGCGCCTGGGTGGCGCAGTCGGTTAAGCGTCCGACTTCAGCCAGGTCACGATCTCGCGGTCCGTGAGTTCGAGCCCCGCATCAGGCTCTGGGCTGATGGCTCAGAGCCTGGAGCCTGTTTCCGATTCTGTGTCTCCCTCTCTCTCTGCCCCTCCCCCGTTCATGCTCTGTCTCTCTCTGTCCCAAAAATAAATAAACGTTGGAAAAAAACAATTAAAAAAAAAAAAAAGAAAACTAGTGAAGTTCTAATAGATTCTATAGATTAAAAACAACAACAATGAAGCATTGGGCTATAAACAATAAAAGATTTATTAATAGCAGCTTTGGAATCCAGAAGGCTTTGAAATCCAGAAGTAGCAAATTCAAATTTCTAGAGTAAAATTATCTCAAATCTATATTAACCATCAGTTAATATATGAGAAGAATGTAAATGATTTTCAGACATTGGAGTTTGCAAAATTTATTTGCCATCTATAATGGAAATAATACTTTTTCATCTATGCATTCCTACTTAAGAAGTTATTGGACAATGTGATCTAAGAAGGAAACAATACAAAAATGCTCCTGGGATCCAATAAGCCAGGTTTCAAAATATTAGAAATGCAAAGAGGCATTTCCTAATGATGACAATGAATGTGCCAAAATGAGAGATGAACTATGGGTCCCAGGAGCAGCCAGTCCAGATTTGAGGTAGGGGTACATTGAGGTATATGGAGGCATTTTACAGAGTTTTTGAAGGGTGTGAAAATACTTAGCCAATGGTTAAATTTATTTTAATTTAAAAGTTATCCAGGGGCGCCTGGGTGGCGCAGTCGGTTAAGCGTCCGACTTCAGCCAGGTCACGATCTCGCGGTCCGTGAGTTCGAGCCCCGCGTCGGGCTCTGGGCTGATGGCTCAGAGCCTGGAGCCTGTTTCCGATTCTGTGTCTCCCTCTCTCTCTGCCCCTCCCCCGTTCATGCTCTGTCTCTCTCTGTCCCAAAAATAAATAAACGTTGAAAAAAAAAAAGTTATCCAAATATTAATTCTGCAAAAAACAAAAATGCATATATGTAAGGACTACAATTATAGTACTGTCCTTGACTTAGCAGAATCTTATCACGAAAGCAAAAAATGTGGGTTTATCAGTGCAATATACCCACATTGGCAGGATGTTTGCTTGGAGAGGGAGTGAAAGAGAGGGCAAATAGTAAGTTTTCCATAGTAGAAATGTGATGGGTAATATCTAATATTGATGAATCAATCACATCAGTATGTGTAAATTCAGTAACAGATTGTATATGAAAATATCAGCTATAATGATTGAAAGGGTTGCCTACTGGGAAGAAAAGTTAAGAAGATGAGAAGGTTTTGCTATAAGCCATTTAGGACTGCTTAACTTTTTAAACTATGCTTATGTTTTATCTTAATAAAACTTAAAATTGATTGAAAATAGAATTGACACAGAATTTCCTAAGAAGTTATCACACTAACAGGAAGATATAAACAACGTCTTTTGTCTCCCCCAACTGCTGTTTTATCTCTTTATCCTATCTGAAGTAAAAACAGACTTGAAGTGAGAGATTTCACAAAACAACTGTTCTTAAGATGACTCTCCAAAGAGATGGCATCTCTATCTTCTCAGCTGGGAAAATGGGAGGAACTTTCAGAAACCCACCAAATTTTAAATCGGTTCTTCTCTTATTAAGTGAATATTGCATTTATAACCATATCCTGAGAAATTCACCTATGTATCTTTTCCAAATTCCACTCTCACTTTCAGTGAAGCCTTTCTGCAGATTTTATGTTCCCTTTTCCAGAAGTAATTCCATCCCTTGAAGAAACAGAATGTGACTCTCTCACAACCTCTGCTTCCGCCACCTCACCCCCCATCACAGCTGATGGATAGAACAAATCTTGAATGAACCAAGAGTCAACTTGGAATGAAAAAATTTTAGGAGGATTCATATCCTGCCAACACTATCTCAATTTTTACAATAAACATCAGCTAAGGTAAATAGCGAATCATCTGATTCCAGCATTCCAAAATGTTTGTAAATGGTGAAGAAACCAGCTTTTTCCCCTTTAGCATGTATTCAAAACAGAAAGAATTAACTATCATTTCATTCTGAGCTTCTGCTCCAACAGTATCTCAAACCATTTTGTCTCTTGTTTTATTTTCCCTTCAACTATTTATCCTTAATTTTTAAAATCCTTAAGGAACTCTTTGTTGTCACCTACCAGATAAAGATAGCTACCCCAGCTATGGGCTTTCATATTAATTTTTGTAATTAGGTTATTAGTTGTGTCACTATTTGTTTAATTTGTATCTTCTTCCCAGATGTATCTACATGTACGTATTCACATGCTCAGAATATAACACCCAAGGATTCAGAGAACATATTGTGCTTACCACTATGGCTCAGCATGACTTTGGAGATTCCAGAATTGTTGCATGTGTTACCTTTATTTTTTTAAAGTTTATTTATTTATTTTGAGAGAGACAGAGACAGCATGAGCTGGAGAGGGGCAGAGAGAGAGGTAGAGTGAGAGAATCCCAAGCAGTTTCTGCACTGTCAACACAGACCAGGATTTGAGGCTCGAGCTCACGAACCTTGAGATCAGGACTTGAGCTGAAACCAAGAGTTGGATGCTTAACCGACTGAGCCACCCATGGGTCTCCATGTGTTATCATTAAAACAAGATAATAATATACCTATGTTTAAGGTCATTGGGATGATCAAACAATGCAATGAATATAAGGCTCTTAACATAGTGATTCCTTAATAAATGTTATATTCTCTTGTTATTAACTTTGAATTACAGGTTATTAAGGAATAATTAGAACAATAGCAGAACAACAATGCCATTTCCAGACATCTACTTTAGAATAAAATAAATATAGACAGGTTAAAGGGAATAGTGTAACATTGCAAAACAGACAGCCTTCTTAGTAATTGTGACTACTAAATGTAAAGCGCAATGAGGACTTGGACATGTTAGGCAGAAAATAAATCATTCATGATGGGTATGAAAGAAAAGATTCCCAAATGTACTAAATATATTAAAATTATTTACCATTACCAATAAGATTTATACTATCTTTTCATGTTTTAATATTAATTAGCATTCCTTAACTTCCACTGAAAGAACTCCCTTTAACATTTTTTGTAGAACGGGTCTGGGGTAATGAATTCTCAGCTTTTCTTTGGAAAAAAATCTTTATCCCACCCTTGTTTCTGAAGGACAGCTTTGATGGCTATTGAAGTCTTTCTTTCAATATTTTGAATACGTCATCCTATTCTCTTCTGGCCTAAAAAGTTTCTGTTGAAAAATCTAAGTAGGCTTATAGGGGTCCCTTGTATGTAACTTCTCTCTTTTCTCTTGCTGTTCTTAAAATTCTTTATCTTGACTTTTGAAAATTTAATCAGAATATGTTTTGGTGTAGCCCTATTTGGGTTCAACCTATTTGGAGTCTTTTGGGCCTAATGGATCTGGCTGTCCATTTCTCTCCCCAGCTTCAGGAAGTACTTATCCATTGTTGCTTTAAATATGCTTTCTGCCCTCTCTTTCTATTCTCATTCTGGAATTCCTATAATATGAATATTGTTTCTTTTCATTATATCCCATAATTCCTATAGGCTTTCTTCACTCTTATTCTTTTTTCTTTTTGTTTCTTTGGTTGGATAAGTTCCAATGTCCTATATTATAGGTAACTGATTATTTTGCATGGTCAACTCTACTTTTGAAACTCTTTTTGAATTCTTCAGTTTAGTTATTATACTTTTCAGCCTTAGAAAGGATTTCTTTTTTCTTTTCTTTTCTTTTCTTTTCTTTTCTTTTCTTTTCTTTTTATGGTTGCTATTTCCTTATCAAACTTCTCATTTTGCTCATGCATTGTTTTCCTCATTTCATTTAGTTGTCTGTCTGTGGTTTATTATAGTTTACTAAATTTCCTTAAGAGGATTAGTCTGAATTTTTTGTCTGACAATTCATAGATCTCCATTTCATTAGGGTTGGTTATAGCAGCCTTATTATTTTGGTGGTGTCATATTTACCTGATTTTCCATGATTCTTGATTCCTTACTTTGGTATCTGCACATTAGTAATTGGGCTCCTCTTCTAAAATTATTAAAGTTATACCTATTAAAGTTAGACCTATGAAGTTAGGTCTTTCTTTGCATAGTTCTGGTCTTGGTTCAAGTAAATATGTGTAAGAATATTAAAACATAGTACTGAGCACAATTAGCTTATATTAACTGCTTAATTAGTACCTGTTGATAAATTAGTTTATAATCAGTGTTCTTACAAAATGTAATATATTGTTTAACAGAAACATTTTTCTACATAGAAGTTATATTTAGAAAAAAAATTTTTTTGAGAAAGCCGGGGTAAAACCAAGACAAAATTTGAAGTAGTTTTGCAGGACTTCTTAATGTGATTAAAGACTATCTCTCTCTCCCTATTTAGGCTTTCTGCTCTAAAATGACCAAAATTGAAATCTTTACTCCTTCCTAAGATTTATTTTTCTCCTCTCTTCCTGATTCTTTTTCTTACCTGCTTCCTCTGGGACCTTGATCAATCACTTTTCACCTTTTTCTCCAACTTCAAATTCTGCCATTAGACTAGCCTGTAGATATGTTATAAACCCCATCTACAGAAAAAGATACAAATGCACAAACCTAAAAAGTTTTGCACTTAGGGTCACCTGGCTGGCTCAGTCAATAGAGCATTTGGCTCTTGATCTCAGGGTCACGAGTTCAAGCCCCATGTTGGATGTAGAGATTACTTAAATACACTTAAAAAAAATGTTTTGCACTTAGCGTCATAAGATTTGTGAACCAGTCTGAAGCTCATTCATTAATCTTAAAGTAGGTAGCACAGTAAAACAAACTCTTGGTCATCTGTAGGAGTCTGTCCTCTCTTTCTTCTATTTGCCACCTTCTTAAAGGAACAGCTTATACTTGATAGTTTTGCTTCCTTTACGCTCATTCTTAGATTCTGTTTTGGAATTTGGCTTTAGGCTCTTTCCCACTTGTTCTTGTTATGGTCACCAACAAAAGCATCTTATATGAATAAAATACCTTGCTGAAGACACACAGGTAGTGGCTGGTGTCTCCACAAGTTGCCATATTAGTTTACATTTCCCTCAATTTATATTTTTACAAGCATTTTTCAGAGTTTACACTACAAAAATTAAAAATTGGACGTGTTTTGATGCTGATTAACTGACATTGTGTATTACCATGTCTTATAATTCAGTAATTTCATTTTGTTACAATTTTTTTCTTCTCTGGAAAATCATGGTATTATATTAGGATACTGGAAGTGGGAAAGCATTGTATAAAATTATTTTTTTTTAATTTTTTTTTTCAACGTTTATTTATTTTTGGGACAGAGAGAGACAGAGTATGAACGGGGGAGGGGCAGAGAGAGAGGGAGACACAGAATCGGAAACAGGCTCCAGGCTCTGAGCCATCAGCCCAGAGCCTGACGCGGGGCTCGAACTCACGGACCGCGAGGTCGTGACCTGGCTGAAGTCGGACGCTTAACCGACTGCGCCACCCAGGCGCCCCTAAAATTATTTTTTAAAAAATTGTTAAATGTCAGAATCAGTAGACCCTTTTCAGTTTCTATTTGGCTAACACCTCTATTGTATTGTTATTTCCTTCTTGAAACTATCATTTTCTTTGTGCTTGATGACTCCACACTTCTCTAATTCAATTTCTCTGGCACACCATGTCGAGAGATCTGTTTTTATTCCAGCTCTTCTGTAGGCCATGTTATCCAAAAGAAATTTTCTGCAGTGATAAAAGTGTTTTATATCTTCCTGCCTAATAAGAGTTGCCAATGGCCATATGCAGCTACTGAGTATTTGAATATAGCCAGTGAAATTGAGAAACCTCATTGTAAAATTGTATTTTATTGTAATTGATTTAAATTCAAATAGTGACATGTGTCTAGTGGCTACCACGGTGGATAGTGTAGTGCTAGAAAACAGTGATCTTGGAGAAGATTTTTTTTTCTCAGTTTCTTCATTTGCAAAACTAAAGGGGTCAGAACGGTTGGCTTTAGTGATACGTTCCACTTCTAGCTCAAAAATTTTGATTTTTTTTTAACATAAAAAATGATTTCTGTGGGGGCCTGTGTGGCTCAGTTGGTTAAGCTGCTGACTCTTGATCTCAGCTAAGGTCTTGATCTCAAGGTCATGAATTCAAACGATGGGCTCTACACTGAGCATGAAGCCTACTTAAAAAAAAAAAAGAAAGATTTCCTAAAAATATAAATCCCAAAGATTTTCCTTGATATGCCTTGAAGCAGTTTAAATACTGAAGTAGAGAATTATCTCTTGGTTAGTTCTTGGCATTTATTCAGAAAGCAATTGCACGAAGAAAGTAGAATGCCACAATTTATAGTTTAGCTGCTAAGAGAGTAGCTTTTAAAAGTTTTCATCAAGAAAACAAACTAACTGGGGTGCCTGGGTGGCTCAGTCAGTTAAGCATCTGACTTCAGCTCAGGTCATGATCTCACAGCTTGAGAGTTGGAGCCCCGCTTTGGGTTCTGTGCTGACAGCTCGGAGCCTGCTTCGGATTCTGTCTCCCTCTCTGTCTGCCCCTCCCCTGCTCATACTCTGTGTCTCTCTCTCTCTCAAAAATAAAATATAAAACATTTAAAAAATTAGAAAAAAAAGAAAACTATGTGTGGTGATATATGTTAATTAGACTTATTTTGATTATCTCACAATATATACAAATATTGAATAATTATGTTATATACCTAAAACTAATATAATGTTTATGTCAATTTATCTCAAAAAAAGAAATTAGCTTCCTCAGTTTTAATTGAACTAGAAAGCACTGACTTAAATAAGGTAATATAGGACTGATCACTAATTTAATGATTATTCCATTTTAAATACTTATGAACTGTGTATGCTATTTCTTAAGGAATTTCCCCAATATATTTTTCAAGGGTCTGCATTCAGAGGGCATTTGAGTAAATGTGATTGAAAAGTTTCAAATTAACTTTTTCCTTTAGATACATTTTAAATAAGAAAAATGCCCTACTGCCCCCTGGTGTTCAAATTAAGCCTTATTTGCTATACAGTCCACGTCTCTTGACCCTACATTCCCTTGATTTTATTAAGTTTTTTCCTTGTTGGAGGTAAGGTGTTGTGCAAAATTTTGGCTCAGATCTATTTTTATTTCAGTTGTGACTTCAGTGAAATTAATTATAATACCTGATACTTTTAAGTTGATTTAATTGGTATATCTGAAATAACTTTTCTAGTCTAAAGTCTAATTTCAGATTCTGTTGGCTCTCTTTATTTCACTCTGCTTCTCCTTCTTTCCCTTGCCCTTTTTCTCCTGTCTCCCTCTCATTACTAGTTTATACATGCATTTACACACATTTTCAGTGATGCAAATTTCATTTAGCTTGCCTTTTCCCCTCCTGTTCAAATTAACTATAAGGAACAGCAAAAGTCAGATGTTATTATACATTCAGAGCAGACAGTGATCTCTAGATAGCATCTAGCTCAACTCTCTCATTATAAAATTATGATATATTTCATAGGGAACATTGAAGATAACAGATGTGAATGATAGAGTGCTTGATGTCCTACCCACTCAGGCCTTTTCATTCTTAATTCTTCAGAGGAATGCAGGAGTTTTCACTGTTAATTTTACACACAAATATTTGTGGGATACCTACTATGTGCCAGATATTGTGTTAGCCACAAGGTATAACCCTTTTTTCCCTCAGGAAAATTATAGTTTTACAGAGGATACAGATAAATAAATATAACTTATGTCCAATGTGATAAGTGCATTAAAAGAACAAATACAAGGTATGATGGAGGATAAAAAAAAAAAAAAAAAAAAAAAAAAAGTTGTTCCAAATCTAGATGACAGGGATCAAAAACACTTGTCATCAGAAGTGATGGCTAAGCTTTGACCAATGGAAATGGAGCAATTTTGACAACCCTTTAAGAGTCAGTTTGTAGTTACGAGACATTTGGCCATGAGGTATAAGAGCAAGAAGCTTATATTTCTACAGACCATATCTGTTTAGAGATAGGGATTGATGTGTAAAAAGGAAAGAAAAACAAACTGAGAACCCAGTCTTCTTGTTTAAATAACTGGACCTCCCCTTATCCAGGCACAGGGAAAAGTAAGGAAAGAAGAGAAAGAAATAGGTAAGCTTGCTGGAAGGACATTAGAAGGTTTTAAAATCACGTCAGTAAAAAATAATAGCACTAAAGTGCTTCAGAGAAAGAATCACATTTGAAATTCCAGGCAGAGCATAAACAATTTATATAAAATCAGTGCTCAAACTTTATTTTATTAAAATAGTTAAAGAATGAAAGGAAATATTTAACACATTTTGGGGGAGGGTACTTGCAAAAAGGTGACCACTTATATTGGGATCTAGAAAAAAAACATTTTAGGGAAGCATTAGTTGAAAGATCCAGATATTGTTTTAGAAAAACCCTTGTTTTAGAAAATTATCTTTTGTATTTTAATGATAATTTAGAATTTGTCTTCTGAGACATCTACAATGCAGATTTTGAAATTTATACAAATGTTGTAATTGTGACTAGAAGAACTTTCTGCATATAATCGATTGCAACTGCTTTTTGGCTTCTACCCTTATAGTCATTAAGAATAAATGTCAGTATTTGTAATGGCATAAAAATTAGTCTTGCTGCACTGGTAATGATTTTCAATAGTCCAAGAGCAGGGAAGGGAAACTGAAAATGCATTTAGAGAGTGAAGATAATGTATGAAATATATTACTGCTTAGGCAATTTTGTGAGTTGTGGGGAATTTGAGACTAAGAATATTATGATTATCTGAGAACTCACAGTTGTATCTGAAATGTGATGCCTTCTTTTTACTTAAAATCAGTTGTTTAAAAAATATTTATACTTGAAAATTTTGATAGCATTATATATAATACATTCTTTAGCTCTGTCTCAAACTTACAGTATTCATTTCATGGAGGGTTAATTATTTATTGAAGACAGAGGCATAATGGAGTATGTGAATAATGCAGTACTCTCCTACAATTTGTTTGCTTGAAGATGGCCTAGATTCTCTTATTAGTGGGACTCCTTGTTCCTCACCCAGTTCCTTTATTCTCTAAGATCTGGTTATTCTTTACTTGTTTTGAAACTTCAAAGAATCCTAAATTGCTTATCTGGGTCCCAGTTATTTGGGGGACATTTCAGCCTATGTTCCTCTGACATTTAACACAGTTGAACAATAATGCCTCTAAAGTAACTCTAGGGTTTCCCATGTGTAGGGAAGTAACAAGGGCCATAATAAATAGGCCCCTGACTCCAGAAAAATACAGATTACCATTTTTTTTTTAAAATTAAAAACATTCCCAATTCTGCAGGTTTGAAATCTAGTTAAAATGATCATTTAGATTATTCTTAAAGGGGAAATGATTCATTAAGAGCACACAAGGAGCAAAGGCACTAAAAATATGGAGCTTTGCCTTGACAATTGTTATTACAGCCAAGATTCATCAAATATGAATTATATGCTGAGCTAAAGGCTCTTAAGAGCCTCTATAAGATTATCATCTAAACATAAATAGTAAGTCCAGGTAGGCTTATACCAGGGTCCATGTTCTTAACCCTTAGCAGATAACCTCTTAACCCTTAGATTCTAAGCCAACTCATAGTTCCCAATCTTTGGTTTGCATAAAAATAGCTTAAAGAACTTACTACAAATCTAGCAGACATGGATGAGTCCAGGAATTTACATTTTAACTGCAACCCAGACCACAAGTTTAGATATAGTAAAGTACTGTGCTATGCTGGTTTGGCAGTGATCATAAATACAGTAATGGAGTGATTCTGTACACATGAGCCATCAGTTATTTGTTTTCTACTCGTCAGAGAGCCAGCTTCTTCATTCAGTACCCTTCATCCCCTAAAAGCTGCCTCTACACGTTATTGCACAGCACCAGCCAAACTCCCTTCTAGGGCTGCTCTCTTTACTCAAGAAGAGCAGCACTGTCTTCTCCCAAATATTCACTTTTCCTAATGTAACTGCTTTGGCTAAGCATTGGCATCTTCTTAGAATATTATGCCAAGAGTTGAAAGAACATAATACTTCCCCTAGGCCCACTGGGACTGCTGAGGAGAGAGCATTGAAAAGCAACTTTCCAAGCTTTTTACTAAAGGCCATAAGTGACAAGTTAAATTCTAATCCATCTTCTAAACATGATTAAATGGAGATGCTAAAAGGCACGGAAAGATGGAAGCAGTCATCTCTTATGGTAATAACATAATTTCCTACTTCATCATGACTTAGATGTAAAAGAGAAACATTAAACAACTTGTAAAACTAATTAGCATATTGATCATTTTTATTCCTTACCTGTGACCATCCATTCTCCACTTTCATTCTTTTGAAATGTATTTCTAAATTTGTTTTACAGTGACTATTATTTATAACCATATAAGCAGGATGCATTTTTAGTCATCACATCAAGCTTTACAATGTCTGAGAGGTACATAGTGGATGCAAGAGATATTAACACAACTGATGAAGTGATCTAAGAAGTGCTATAAAAATATGAGACAAAAATGCGTTTCGGTAAAATTATTTGTATTGATAAAGCTTGCTATCAGCATTGGTCTTATTAATATAGTCTGAGTTTCAGTGTATGATTTATTTTTTGAATGATAAATTGCTTGGGGATATTAACCTGGTATGCTCTGGTAGGATGTGTGTCCCAGATCTTCAAAATGTGGTAGCTTGGAATTTGCAAAAACTGAGGGATTCAATCTAATGGTTTTGAAACTTTGCAACTTTGAAATATGGAACATGTTTCTAGAGTTTACCAAGTAGACTCAGGTTATATGAGCATATCTGGCACTACTTATTGCTACCACAGCTTCTTAAAGTCATTTACATTTCTTAGACCAATTTTTTGGTCCCAGTTGCTGGAATTTGAACAACTTTCTGTGGACCATATCCCAACTATTTTAGCACAACCTAATACCGAATTTTGTGATGCTTGCTCCTCCTACCACTTCTGAAGTAAAGAACGTTCCATGCAGCAGGTGGAGGGATTTACCTCCACGATGGGAACTTACACAGTCAAGTGAGACACCTGGACGGAAAGGCAAAGTAATCCTCCAGGAGGAAAACTCTGATGAGGGATAGAAGTCCAGAGGAACCAGAATAAGCTCCCTCTCAACTTCCTCCTGGCGTGGACTATTTGAGATGAGGTAGTTCCCTTCCTGCTTCTCTCAAAAAACAAGCTTTTGCTTTGTCTTGTTACATCCTTGTTACAAAGCTGTACCTGCTTCAGTAACGCACTCCTGTATAGCTGTTCTCCTTTTTATAGAAATCAGAACCCAAAGCAAAAGCTATTTTCTTATGCTTTGTGGGTACTGTAGTACCCCAGACCCCAGCTCCCATGTGCTGCAATCACCAATAAAATCAAGCAAACAAGCTTTTACTTCGATTATATTTTTGTAAGCCTATATGAGATAATGTGGCTGGCTGAGCAATGTTTAATAACGTAATTTCAGTCCTAATGCAAGTTTCAATGGGTATAGGAGTTTATTCAGCTCCCATTGGAGGAAGGATGGAAAGCCATATGGAATACATTTCACCAGGGAAGCCTGAGTTAGGGAATTCAGAAATTCCTCCAATAAGGAGAGTTGTAGGCCTGAGTATTTCTAGAAGGAGATTTGGAATTGTGGTTGATGGGAACCCCAATTTAAGACTATGAAGACTTCTGAAAGGCAAGGAAAAGGAAAACATGATAATATAAAAAATGAAGCTGGGAAAACAAAGAAGCAAAAGAGGCAAAAGTTTCAGAGTTCAACTAAGAGGGGAACCATGGCTTGAAAAAGGGGGTTTGGAATAAACTGCTTTACTAATGTCACACTACCTTTACATTCTTCCAGATGCAATTTGATAATGGTATATTATCCTTTTCATATATTATTAGATTTGATTTGCTAGTCTTTTGTTTAAAGTTTTGCATTCATGATTTTGAGAGACACTGGCATACAATGTGTCTTTCTCTTAATACCCTTGTCAGAGGTTAGATCCATGGTTATGCTGACCTCATAAAAGAATTCAGGTAGTTTTTCTATATTCTGAGAGAGTTTATGTATATGTCTAAAAAAGTTCACATGTGAAACCATGGCTTTAATGCATTATTCAATTTCTTAAGTAGGTACAGAACTATTCACATTTTCAGTTTCTTCCCATGCCTAATTTGGAAAATTACATTTTTAAGAAATTTGTTCATTTAAATGTTTAACTTATTGGAATAGAGTTGTCCATTATACTCTTTCTTAGCTTTGTATGCCTGTAGAATATGTAATCATATACCATTAAATTTTTTTTTGATTTGATATTTTCCTTTTTTTATGAGTTTTGTTACTATTTTTTCAAATTTTTAAATCTTATAAAACTAAATTTGATTTCATTGAGTTCATTTATTTTCTATTTCTTTGTATATTTATCTTTATTATTTATTTTCTTTCTTTTATTTTGATTGATTTGTTGATATTTTTCTAGCTTCTTTAGACGGATTCTTCAGTGATTAATCTTTAGGCTTTCTTCTTTTCCACAATATGCATTTAAGTATATACATTTTACTTAGCACTGCTTTAAGTTTTTTTAAATGTTTATTTATTTTGAGAGAGAGAGCGAGCACAAGTGGGAGAGAGAGAGAGAGAGAGAGAGAGAATCCCAAACAGGTTCAGAGCTGCCACTGCAGAGCCCGGATGCAGGGCTCTATCTCATCAACCATGAGATCATGACCTGAGCTGATATCGAGTTGGATGCTTAATAACCGACTAAGCTACCCAGGCACTCCTTCTATTTTGAGAGAGAGAAAGAGTACTTAGCACTGCTTTAGCTGCATTCTAGAAGTTTCTGTTTGTTTTTCATTTTCATTTAGCTCAAAATATTATCTTGACAATTTGTCCAATGGGCTATTTAGAAGTGTGTTATTTAGTTGCTGAAGAGTTAGAGACTTCCTTTTTTTTTCTTTTAAGGTATATGTATTCATTTTTGAGAGAGACAGAGACAGTGCAAGTGGGGGAGGGGCAGAGAGAGAGGGAAAGAGAAAATCCCAAGCAGTCTCTGCACAGAGAGCAGAGCCCAGAGCGCAGAGCCCCCCTCAGGGCTGGAACTCACAAACCTAACCATGAGACCACGATCTGAGCCAATACCAAGAGTCCCTTGTTTAACCAACTGAGCCACTCAGGTGCCCCTTCTTTTTGTTTTATTTGCTTCTAGCTTAATTCCACAGATAAATATTCTGTAATATTTATATTATATTCTGTAATATTTATCTGACCACAGTGGCACAAACCTTGAGCTATTTTCTTAAATACTCCAAGTGCCCTTGGGGGAAGTAGTGTATTCTGTTGTTAATGAGTAGAATGTTCTATATGTCAGTCACTTTTGTTAATAGTGATGCTCAAATATTTTATATGCTTCCTGATTATTTTTGCCTTCTTTTATGAGTTACTGAAATAGGTTTGGGAAAATATCCTACAATGAGTGTGGATGTGGGTATTTTTCATATAATTTTAATCTATATATTATCTATATATTTTAAAGCTAGATTTTGGGTATACAAAGATATAATATGGTGATGTCTTCACAGTATGTTCAACTTTTCCTCATTAGGAAATGCATCTTTATTTCTATTGATACTTCTTAAAGTATTTTTGTTTGATTTTAGTAAAGATCTTTCTTTTGGTTAATATTGCATGGCATCTCCTTTTGTATCCTTTTACTTTCAATCTTTCTTATATTTAAGGAACGCTTATTGTAATTAGAAAAGTTAGGTCTATTTTCATCCAGACTGAAAATGTCCACTGGCTATTTTCTGTATTTTCATCTGTGTAATGGTTGCATTGCCAGTTCCATGGTACTATACCCATGTTATGAAATTCACTGAAGTGTGTACTTATATATGTACTCTTTTATAGATATGTTGACATATATATCATATTAATACATATAACAATCTTAAATAAAAATATAGTTTCAATAATACTCCTCTGGGTTAACTTCTGTAAGCTGCCCAGACAGGGTGAATCTCTCCCTCTGTGCTCACAATACATTATTCATGTGTCTTTTTGAACATTCATATAGGTATATTGAAATGTGCCTGTTTACTCAGCAGATTAATAACTAAATCATTCATTCTTTGAGGAGGGCTCTATGGAATGCAAGGGCATGTTTTCCTAAGTGATCATAGTAATCCATCTTGTAATCAATTTTGATTTCAGAAAAAAAACGTAAGTAATATTCTCTTCAGCTCTGCCCTAGGCTTGCTGTGGTGACCCTAGAGATAAAGATGGCCCACCAGGGACTTGGGGTATCTGTCTTCAAGAAGCTCAAGCTTACCTGCATGACATCTACATTCTTCAATTTTTTTTTGCTCCTTTTTTCTTAGTCCTAGAATCCTGCCACAATTCTCCTTTTTTTCTTCAGTCTTCACTGACTTTACCAAGTGGTCAAGATGTGTGCTATATGTGTGATTAAGAGAGATTTCTTTTTGAAGAAACACCCCTTCATGTCTTGGTTCAACTTGGATTGATCTTCCATAATACTGGCTCCTTGACTTATCATACAGAATAGAAGTTTCTTCTCTTTAAGTTCATAGGAAGATTATTTTTACCCTTGTATAAAGAACTGTTGTGAATTCTGCATATGAATCCAAGTTACTGTACTACCTCTAGTGTAATTAGTGCAACCTTCTGCTGAAACATCGTCTACCAATGCCTGATCCTGCAGATCTTTATACAATTGGCAGCATCTTTGTGCTTCTTCAATGGTTTCCATCTCTTTTCTATAATAAGAGCATATTACTTTAAATAATCCAAATTCCTTTTCTCCTCTTCTTTGCACAGAATTATCTACAAATTTCTTCAGTCCTTGGTAGAAAACAATGCTTAGTATCTCCAAATTTTATAGCAGCAGCCAAGTCTCAAGCCCAGCCAACAAGGCAGTGCAAAGGCATATCATCCAGGCATGTCTTATATTGACATCTCTTTCCAGACAAGAAAAAACTCTTATTGTTTTAGAAACTGGGCTTCCATGCAGGTTGTGTAAAAAATATTGTTTAGTGTGCAATTTTACAAAGAAGTCTCCCTGGCTTTCTCTATTTAATAAAAACAAACAAATAAACAAAACAAATAAAAAAGAACATTGCACATTGGAAGAACCAATATTGTTAAAATGTCCCTATTATCTAAGCAATCTACAGATTTAATGCAATCTCTATCAATTTACCAAAAGCATTTTTCACAGAATTACAGCAAATAATCCTAAACTTTGTAAGGAACCATAAAAACAATCCTGAGCAGCCAAAGCAATCTTGAAAAAGAACAAAGCTGGAGGTTATCACAATCCCAAATTTCAAGATACACTACAAAGCTGTAGTAATCAAGACAATTTAGTGCTGGCACAATAATAGACATATAAATCAGTAGAACAGAATAGAAAGTCCAAAATAAACCCATGCTTTTATGGTCAGTTAATTTACAACAGAAGAGGCAAGAAATACTATGAGAACAAAAGTTTCTTCAACAAATGGTGTTGGGAAAACTGGACAGCTACATGCAAAAGAACTGAATTAGACCACTTTCTTACACCATACGCAAAAATAAACTCAAAATGGATTAAAGATCTAAATGGGAGACCCGAAACCATAAAATTCCTAGAAGAAAACATAGGCAGTAATCTCTTTGACATTAGTCATAAAAACATTTTTTTAGATATGTCTCCTGAGGCAAAGGAAACAAAAGCAAAAGTAAACTACTGGGACTACACACACACAAAAAAGCTTTTGCATGGCAAAGGAAACCATCAACAAAACAAAAAGACAAACTTGTGAATGGGAGAAGATATTTGCAAATGGTGGATCCAGTAAGGGATTAGTATCCAAAATATATAAAAACATACAACTCAACACCAAAAAACCCAAATAATCTAATTTAAACATGGGCAGAGGACCTGAACAGACATTTTTCCAAGGAAGACATACAAACTGCCAGAAAACACACAAAAAGATGCTCAATATCACTAATCATTAGGAAAATGCAAATCAAAACCACAATGAGATATCACTTTACACCCGTCAGAATGGCTAAAATAAAAAATGCAAGAAATACCAAGTGTTGGCGAGGATGTGGAGAAAAAAGAGCCTTATGCATTGTTGGTGGGAATGCAAGCTGCTGCAGCCACAGTGGAAAACATTATGAAAGTTTCTCAGAAAGTAAAAAATAGAATTGCCATACGATCCAATAATTCCACCACTGGGTATTTACCCAAAGAAAACAAAAACACTAATTCAAAAAGATATATGCACTCCTATGTTTATTTCAGTATTATTCACAATAGCCAAGATATGAAAGAAACACAAGTGTCCCTTTATTGATTAATACATGAAGAAGATGTGAGATATAAATACACACACACACAATGAAATATTACTCAGCCATAAAAAAAAGAATGAAATCTTACCATTTGCAACAACATGGATGGGTCTAGAGGGTATAATGTTGAGTGAAATAAGTCAGTGAGATAAAAAGACAGATACTATATCATTTCACTCATATGTGGAATTTAAGAAACAAAACAAATGAATAAACAAAAACAAAAAGAGACAAGCAAAAAGCCAGACTCTTAAATACAGAGAACAAACTGGTGGCTGCTAGAGGGGAGGTGGGTGGAGTGATGGGTGAGATAGATAAAGGAAATTAAGAATGCACTTATCTTGATGAGCACTGAGAAATGTACAGAATTGCTGAATCATTATATTGTACACCTGAAACTAAAATAACACTGTGAAACAAACCAAAACAAAACATTGGACAGAATATTTTATATCTTCTGCCTTGATTAGCACCTTTTCCCCCAAATTACAATTTCAAATTTGGTCAATTTGTAGCCTTTTAACAGTAAATTTCAATATTGCATGTTCATAGTTAATCAGTACCCTTGGCTGATCTCTAGGGTGATGATTTTACTTCTAAACAAATTCTGTTTTCATTTTGAGGACAGATTTTTCGGAGTCAAAAATAAATCCAATGCAATTTCTAGTCTCCTCCTCCAGTCTTCCAGGAATGCAGCTGCTATCTACCCAACTAATTAGTCAAGCCAGAAAATTAAAAGTCATCTGTCACACCTGCTCCTTGAACCTCACACCTATTCCGTCATTGTTACTGGAACCTATCGATTCACTTTTAAACAGTTTTTAAATCAATGAACTCATCAACATTTATGTCATCATTACCCTAACCTAGCCACTCTTGGCTCTCCTCAGAGTGAATGCAAGCAATGGCCTCCCACATGTCCATCCACATATCTTTTATTTAAGCAGTCTCTGAAGAAAAATCCTTTCACAGTATGAAACTGATTACATCAGCCCATTTCTCCTAAAGACAAAACCCAGAATCTTTATTAACACTCACATAGAAGGGGAGGGGGGAAAAAGACTCACATAGAAACTCACACACACACACACACACACACACACACACACACAAGGATTCACATGGCCCTATATGGTCTGACATCTTTCTACCCCTCCAATTTCTTCTCACTTCAAGCATTCACTGAATGCACCCCAGCCACACCCCCTCCTTCTGTTCCTAGAATAGGCTACACTCCTTCCCTTAATCATACTTCAGATACCAACAAAAGCTTTGTTGACCATCCTGAGTGGATCAAACTCCCCCACTTTTACAATTACAGCAATTGCAACATTAACAATGTAACATTTCTGTGTCTGATTATGCAATCAATGTTTGTCATTTTCCCTGAACAAAAGCTAAATGCAGACATAAACCAGTTTTATTTTTTGTTCATAACTATCACGAGAACCTTGCACAAGATGTGACACATAGTCTTAGCTCATTAATAATTTGTTGAATGAATTAATGAAAAAAATGATCTGACAACCTTACAATAAATGAAAGCAATTTTAATTTCGATTACTATATCCTCTTAAAATTTCTAAAGCCTTACTATTTTACTAAGGCATGTTATTAAAAATAATTTCCTTATTTTTTTCCCTTTCCATATTTCTTATACTTCTTGGCAATCTGTTTGTTTTCTCTGTTTCCCCTCTTCTCTTTCAAGAGAAATCCTGTGCTCCAATCAAAGCAAATCTTACCACCCTCTCTTCTTCTCCAGTTTTCCCTTTCACTCATTATTAGAATAAGCCTGGGGCTCTTTGGTTAGGAGATATTCCTTATAGAAATAAGTGAGGAAAGGGCAATAATAATGGCTAACATCTACTGAAGGCTTCGTGATGCGTTAGGCACTAGGTTCAGCACTTTACACAGATTGGCTTCAACTTCAAAAAAACCCCTTAGGTAAGGGCTAAAACAATTCTCACTTTAATGAGGAAAAATGTGAGGCACAAAGGAGTTAGTAATTTTTCAAGATCAGAAGGATGAGAAATGGTTGAGCCCCTGTCTGAACCTAGAAAGCCTGAGTCTACTGTCTATGATCTTCGTCACTAACCAGTATGCTACTGTTGCCCTAAAGCAACAAAGCAATTCAAAGCAGTGGTGGTGAGCCTGGAAAAGGCAATGATTCATATTTTTTGCATTCTTTTTTGTGCTTGTCACACACCCCCTACCCCACACAGTTTCTAGCACAAACTCTAGAAAATAGCCAATGAAATATCAGTAGAATAAATTAGTGAATGAAAGAATTGATTAACAAAGCACTCCATCAAGTGGTATGATTTAAGGTGTTGAAAAAACAGTGATTGCTAAGCAGCATGTATTAAGAATAATCTGAAGGATAGATTGTAGGGGGCAGTTTTGAAAAAAACTCTAGTATCTAGATACATAATAATTTACACATTAAGTGGTGGGGCTTGCACTAGAGTATAATTGTGACGCTGGTCAGATTGATACCTTTTACAAAATTCCTAAACATGAAGTTCTTTTTCTATTTTTTTTTCTGACTTCCATTAAATATCTATAGAAGGACAGATAAAGCAGATAATAAGAAAGGGAAGGCAATTTAAATCTATAAACTGTTTAAATATCCCTTAAAACAGATTAAAATAATTACACAATTACTCTCCAAAAAAGCCAGCTTCTGCCGTAACAGAACTTATTTCCCATTTAATATCCCATAGAAATTTCATTGACCTCTTTCGTTGTAGTTTTAGTGATAAAGAAGGAACTTAAACTGTTTCCAAAAAGGCTTTCTCTTTTTTTTTCAACTCTATTATATTCTTTCTCTTTCCAAGACCATATTAAATTTAGACTCAAGTTTCTAAATGCTACTGCAATAGACAGAATGACATCCTCCCCCTCCACCAAGGATGCCCATGTCCCAATCCACAGAACCTGTCAATATGTTACCTTACCTGGCAAAAGGGACTTCGTAGATGTGATTAAGTTAAAGATCTTGTGTTAGGGAGATTACCCTGGTTTATCTGAGTGGATCCAATGTAATCACAAGGGTCCTTACAAGAAGGAGGTGAGATGTCAGAGTCAGAGATGCTGGAAAAAACAAGGAAACAGGTTTTTCTCTAGAGTCTCCACAAAGAATGCAGTCCTCAGACACCTTGATGTTAGGTGTCTCCAATATTATAAGATAGTCATAGTGACTTTGGGTTGTTTTAGGCCACTATGTTTGTGATATTTGCTACAATATCAATAGGAATTTAATACCCCTTTAGTATGACCATAAATTTATTTTTTTTTGTTTTAAGGTTGTCAAAGGAACAAAGAACTAGAATTGATTCACCTAAAAAAGTCAATTATTTAGTTACTG
Source organism: Leopardus geoffroyi (assembly GCF_018350155.1). Taxonomy (NCBI): domain Eukaryota; kingdom Metazoa; phylum Chordata; class Mammalia; order Carnivora; family Felidae; genus Leopardus; species Leopardus geoffroyi. Next base: position 155,813,043 of record NC_059328.1, read on the forward strand.
CTGAGAACAGAGAATAAAAGCAATTCTTGGCATATTCTAAAGAATTCCAGTTTTTTGTTTTGTTTTCAGAGATGCTTTAAGTGGCTTCAATATATCTTAGTTTTTCAAGACTGGATTACCCCTGGAGGAGTACAAGATTGATAGTGGGAGAAGGGTGACTAGTCAATGTAACTGTAAATACCTATCGACGATGATTTAGGTATGTGCTAACTTTGTGAAGTACCAAATATTTTATGCAGTTGTGTAAGATTATTAGAGGGAAAAAAAATAGCTCCTGAGAGTTAATGATATAAATCTAAGCATACAACAGTTGGATATACAAATTTCACTACCTAAAAAAATTCTGGAATTACATTATTCAAACCAAAATTTTCCAGAAAATTAAAAGCAATGTTTACATTTTCCTTTGTGTTGATTACACCCTTTTACCCATACCCTAAACTACAACTCACATTTCAAAATGTTTACTTTCCACTAGAATACAGTGTTCTATTAATTTACCACTATAAAACTTAATTTCACTTTTGTATCCAATTAATAGATGTTTATCTTTTTTCATTTGTTGTACATCTAATCAATTCTATCTACTGGTCAGAACTTCTCCAAGGTTGATTGAATATATATTTAAATAACAGTGGAAAGGATCCCTGTCTTGGTATAATTTTACATTCAAATACAACAGACAGTTGTTTTTTCCCCTAAAAAACCCTTTACTCTTTATATGTTATTACTGAAACTATGTAGATAGAAAAGAAATAATTCCAACTCTCTTCTGGCTGTGCATGTTAAATGTTGTGTAATTAGCAAGTTTTAATCCTCAAATTTAAGAAAAAAACCTTTTATGTGCCAGACATTCCTATCACCTCTGTTACAATTACCCAGGGAAAATTCTCACATCCCAAAGTTTTGCTCTCCTAGTAGCTGCAGAGTGCAAACTGACAGGCTGTGATCTCACTAGGTGATGCCAAGAGAATGTGTATTTCTGCCTGATTGCACGAAAGCAAAGTTCTGATGAATGTCCCAAGCCGGAGGCTTAGGCGAGACCTCTAGAATCTAGAATCTAGATTTTTTTTTTACATTTATTTATTTTTGAGAGACAGAGAGACAGAGCACAAGTGGGGGAGGGGCAGAGAGGAGACACAGAATTCAAAACTGGCTCCAGGCTCTGAGCCGTCAGCACAGAGCCCGACGCAGGGCTCAAACCCAAAAACCATGAGATCATGATCTGAGCCGAAGTCGGATGCCTAACCAACTGAGCCACCCAGGTGCCCCTGGAATCTAGAATCTAAAAGGAGCTATTTAAAATGTAAAAAAAAGAGCTTATTCCTCAGTAATTTATTGGTCTGGCACAGTATTTTTCAGTTAAAGGATGTATCTTTGTGCCCGAATTACATTCTTCTTACATAAGGATAAACATTTCGACCTCATAAAAACTGAAGAATTGGTAACTATTCTTCCTTAAATGTCCTTGTTATTGACTTAATCATCATGTTGCAGTTGAACTTCATCATATCAAACAGTTCATTTAAGTGGTGTCTACCATTGGCCCTTGTAGTTCATTCAACAGTCTTCTGAAATTTCCCCGACTTAATAAGTTCAGTTCCAGCCTGTTTCATGGTCAGACTATAACTTGTTAGTCTTCTATTAATTTCATTATAGGCAATTGTTTAAGAAATTCTCTTAAAGAGTTGTCAAATGGAGAGAATTCAACAGGTTTTATAGTTACTCTGCCTTTGGGTATACTCTAGCCACATAATAAATTCCAGAAACAACGTGGACTCTCAGGTAGCCTCAGGAATGTATTATAATTTCTATGATCCCTATAGTGAGGAGGTTTGAGTGAGCCTACTTATTCACTTTTCCCATCTTTGGGAACTGAACCAATTAAAGTCGGTCAAGGACCCAGTAAGTATTAAAATAGGCTCAGAATTTTTACTAGTAAAGCTGGATTGAAGAATGTAGCAGGGTATTTCTATCTTTATTTTGAGCCTAGGATTCAAGACCCTCAAGTCTCTGTTCTATTCATTACATTGCAGGTGGACAAGTTGGGCCTAAAACAATCCTTGCTTCTTCAGCTTACTCCATGGAATTTATAAGGGCAAGCATGTGCTGTGTCTGGACACAGCTCACTCCAACAGGACAAGAGAGGGTGTGTATAGCTGCCTAAATTATAATGCTTTGGTCTGAACCTCATGAGTATGTGACTCAGGGAACAGCATTGGAATGCTCACTTCTACCTTTAGGGAGAACTGAATGCTGGAGCAAGGTAGGAAGGGAGGATGGGATGATGTATTGCTTCCTGGGATATGGAATGGAAGTGCCTTCACAGAAATACAGACATTCAGCAATAGCTTCCTGAACCCCAGAAAAATACCTTCACGTGTTGGGTATATGACATCGTGATTCCAAGTATTTGAAGTATTTCTGTAGAGCTGCTTAGAACTTGCACTCGGCAGACATGACTTTAAATCCCAAACTGCCACCTTTCAGTTAGAGCATTGGGCAAATATCTTAAGTGTATAAACCTCAGTTTCTCCATCTGGAAAGGGCAATTATATCAGTTTCTATTTCACAGGGTGATGTGGATATTAAGTGAGATATTGCATGTAAAACACTATTTAAAGTTCCTAACCTGTAGAAAGGATCCACCAAAATGATAATTATAATAGTAGTTGTCATAATTATTATTTTATTATTTTTATTATCATTCTAAAATGAATATGTTCTTTGTTTGGAAGTGAACTTATTTATATATTCACATATAGATCCATGGTGCCTATTCACTTATTGAAATCAGTATTTAACTGTAACCCAGGGTCAGCAAACACAGCCCATAGGCCAATTTCATCCCTAAATCCCTGTTTTTCCCCTTATAAACAAATTTGTATTGGAACACAGCCACACTGATTCATTTACATCTTGTTTATGGCTGCCTTTGAGCCACAATGGCAGTTTGAGTAGCTAGGACAGACACTAAACACAATCCAGCTCACAAACCCTAAGGTATTTACTTTCGGGCCCTGTAGAGAAAAAATGGGACAATTACTCCTAACCTCTGTGCAGGAATATATGAAAATTAAAATGGGCCCAACTTGGATGGTAAGAAACTCTTATGGCAATTCAAAATTAGATGGAGTATCAATACATTTTGAAAAAGGTGTTGATTAAAAATGCTAAATTGCCTCTGATTTGGGTTCATGGGGCAGTCAGACTTTGGAAAATTTGCCGAGATAATACTGGGTTTGGTCCCTTCAACCAGACAGAAATAGGCATGTTTTGGTTTTATATTATTGTTTCTCTTTTTTTAAGTTTATTTATTTATTTTGAGAGAGAAAGAGAGAGACAGAACATGTGTGAGCAGGGGAGGGGCAGAGAGGGAGGGAGAGAGAGAGAATCCCAAGCAGGGGACTCAGTGACTCACAAAGAACTCATGAACTGAACCCTGAGACCATGATGAGCCAAAATCAAGAATAGGATGCTTTACTGACTGAGCCACTCAGGTGCCCCTATTACTGTTTTTTAATAAAACGTTTTTAAGCAAATTGGTCTTTTACATCTTTACTAATTTTCTTTCCTCATTTGAGATTGCCATTCATAATAGGCAATTGCCTATTCCATAGGAATTGCCATTCCTAATAGCTTAAGAGAAATACTAATTCCTTTACTTACTATCTTTTTTCATGAACAGTGGAGTATTTTGAGGGTAAAATTTTTTCTCAATCCTGCTTTTTCTAGATCCCCTAGACGTTGTTACGAAGTATTTTCCTTTTTACTGTTTCTTAGTTTGTAATTTTATTTTTTTGTTCCCTTTAAGAGTTGGGTGTGCCTCTTAATTCCTAAATAATTATAAAACATTTTAAAATCTTTTTTCTAGTTTTATTATGAGAATGTGAGCTATAAACACTTTACTTTTTTGATTTAAGATGTTCTTCTTATCCAAGTGCATGATTAAGTTTTGTAAATGTTCCATAGGTATACAATAAAGACTATTCTTTATTTGGTGAATTTTAGCCTCCCCCTCCTGCAAATATAGCCATGGTTATGTAATCAAATATATTTATTGAATTATTCATAGTCTTTGTCTTTGTTTTTTTGTCTACTATCTCAATCCAATTCCAGAATGGTTGTATTGAAATCAATTTGCACTAAGAGGAAACAAAATAAAGCACAGTATGACCTTATTTGTGCATATGTAAAATTATCCTTAGATGTGTTGCGAACTTAGTTATTTCCAAGTGTTACTACCATCCTGACTTCCATCACCCACTCGCTATTTTCATTAAATCAGGTTTTCTATCATTGCAAACATTCCTATTTTTAAAGCTGATATATGAAAGAGCACTGGTACTGATTGGCCCTGTAAATATTTGGAAAATTCTTTTTTTTTTTTTTTAGTTTATTTATTTATTTTGAGAGAGACAGAGAGTGTGAGCAGGGAAGGGGCAGGGAGGGAAGGAAAGAAAGAATCCCAAGCAGGCTGTCAAGGCAGAGCCAGATGCTGGGCTCAGTCTCACTAACCGTGAGGTCATGACCTGAGCTGAGATCAAGAGGCTCACACTTAAAACAGACTGAGCCACCCAGGTGCCTCTGGACAATTCCTTAAACCTAAGAATGTTTCTCTTGCATGGCTGTTTTTCAGTACAGTAACTAAGAAATACAAAGTAACATGCCTTTGACTGTAGCTGCTTTGAGTATGTGCCCAGCGATACGCTAGCTGCCTGAGTTTTGCCTGTGGTGGATTAATTTTCATTTCCAAGATGTGATCCTATCACAGGACACTAGGTGGAGCTAAAATCTCACTTAATGCTTCTCATAAGGCACGCTGATTGGCTTTCTACCACATCTACTCTGATTTAGATTGTTTTTTACTGTGCCATTTTCATGATCCTCATATACAGACCACAATCAAGAGTGATATGTTTTGTTTGTTTGCACAATAGTCTGATATTTCTTAAAAAATTAGAAAGGAAAGAAATGCAAGTCATTTTGATGTATTGCCTGCATTAGTCTGCTTTATGTAAACCAAAAGATAAAGGGGAAAAAAAAAGACTGTGTAGCTATAGAGAAAACAATGTTAAAGGAAGTGCAAAGGAAGGAAAATTTTCATAAGTCATGGAAAGCACTAGCCCAATAGCTTGCTTCTCAATGTTTCTCGGAAGATAGAATGCAAACCAGAACAACTGTTTTGTCTAGATTGTAAAACCAGGCAAAAGAAATCTGATACTTCAAAATCTATTGCACAAAGTCAAACGTGGAAAAAACAAAAGCTTTAAAATTAAAGTATCTAGATATATAGAAAGTCCAAGTATTTTGACGTTTACAGTGGCTTTATGTTGGTGCAGCTAGCTGTTTTTTCTAAGCTGCTTCTTTACAGGGGACTAATTCAATTGTTTCTGAGGGAAGAAGTTAGGAGCTACATTTGCAAGAGTTGTAAAAGATACAACTTTTTGTAAAAGATACAAATTAAAATGATTTTTAAAAGTAGGGTGTAGCCTGATGAATAAAAATATTAGTAAGCAAAATTAGGAACTGAATACACAAGCCAGGTGTAATTCATTTAAATGTCAAAGACTCAAGGACAAAGCCCTCAATACACCTAAAACATTCCCTCCAAAAATAAGGAGGCTGCATCCATGGGGTGAGATTACAGTCTCAGGCATATTACTGCTCACTTACCTCTATAAATGGCAATTGGTAGAGCTGAGTATTCATATGAGAAATCTTAGAATTATTGTATGTATTGAATTTTACAAATTGATCTGCAATCCACTTATTCTTCCTATTATTGCTTCTTCCAGGAATCTCGATACTTGGAAAAATATGCCTTCGTTGATCAATATAGTCTTGAAAATAAAGAAAGCTGGGAGGAGACGTTAGCACTCAGGCCTGGTCCACATTTGTAATTTTTTATATTGTTTTGACATCCACTGGCTACCTTCTTGAAATGCTCCCAATGCTGAATGAACTGTGATGCTTTTGGAAGATTTGCTGGTTTGTCATGCATTGTTTCAGGAGCAAGTGCTAAAGTCTCATCCCAGCTTTCTTTATTTTCAAGACTATATTGATCAACGAAGGCATATTTTTCCAAGTATTTTTAAACTGTTTATAGATTTTCTGACCAAAGGTATTCACTTTCACTTAGGTGAACTTTGTTTTTAATGTCTTCACCGCCCTTTACAAGACTCACACTGCCAAGTATCCCAGAGTGCACTAAGTAGGATCATTTTCTAACCTTTATCACAGACTTAACAATGAACATTTCTCCTTCCAGAACATACCCAGAGACAATGCTTAAATCCAAAGTCCTCCTTCAGTGCTCAGTCGATGGTGCATATGGCCATTATCATGAGGATCCGGGACTTAGAACGTATGTCTACAGAACCAGAACTTCTCGCATTTTCATAGCCTGTGATATCAACGTCAACTACAAATTCTACTTCCTGAGCCTGGAAAACTCCCAGCTTCACTGTATTATGCCGATTGGGTCTGTGGGAATATGCCGTGCACTTCCTGCATCTCCTTTTCCAGATCACTTTGGCTGTTGAAGGGCTGGTAGCGAACGTAAATGTCATCTTTTAGTGTGAAAGAAAACTCACGGTGTGAAAGTAATTTTTTATCACTTCGTTATAGCGGAGCCAGCGATACTACTGGGCGGAGGGAAAGAGCCTCAGCAAACAAAGTTGAAGCAGCTGGGTCAGCTCAACCAGTCAAACTTCTCCGACTCCGCAGAGCGCGGAACTCTGTGCCACAGGATTACCGCGAGATTTGGCGGGAACAGCACCGCCCAAGCCTGCGCCACAGGTCCGACCGGCGCCCTCTGCAGGGGCCGCTGGAAATCGTAGTTCCCACTTTGGGGCTGGCCTCTGGATCGTAGTGCTCCCCTGGTCTCTGTACACCCTCCAGGAGGCCGCACCTATTCCAGAAAAAAGGGGTTTGTGCGGAAAGGTGAGCTCTTGAGCAGACTGGGAATGAATAACCAGAGAAAGACACACAGAACACAAGGGATGAGAGAACCGGAGGGGAGCTTCCATGCTCTCTCCAGGCACACGGCTCTTCCCGAATCTCCTCTACATGTTTACCAACGTGGAAGCTCCCAGTGCGACTTTTTAACACACTGTAAGTTGCATGCTGCAAAAACCTGTGTATGCCTGAAGAAGGGAAGGAGGTTGGAAGTATCAAGCTTATTTGCCTTACTGGCTTAGGTGTAATTGCTGCGCGGAGTCTGAGCTTCACAAAGTATGAGTAAACTTAAAATGGAGTTCAAAACTTGCTTATTAGTCTGCAAATCTTAAAGGCCAAATGGTCAGAAATTTGCCAAAGTAAGATGTGATTTCTCTTGGAGTAGAACTTCACTTGATTCTTTCAGAAATAGTAATCTAAATTTCAAAATAATGAGAAAAATAAACCAGTAAATTCAATCGGTACTTGAGCCTGTTCATTACCTATTTGGCACAATGCAAAAGTTAACATTACTCACATTTTTTTTTTTTTTTTTTTTTTTTTTTTTGGCGAGGATCTCACTTAAGACTATTTTTCCTTATCCTAAGATCATAAATATGTTCTCCTATATTTTCTTTTAAAAAATTAAAGCTTTTCTTTATTAGACTGGAATTTGTTTTTTAATCTAGTGAAAAGAACTTTCTGGGGGAGAAAGCCATGGAAGGTATTGGAGATTCCAGGGAGTAGGAATATATTAAAATATCTATCATGTCTTTCAGGAAGCTACAGATAATTGCTGAATTAAGAAGGAGGAGGGGCGCCTGGGTGGCTCAGTCGGTTAAGCAGCCGACTTTGGCTCAGGTCATGATCTCGCGGTCCGTGAGTTCGAGCCCCGCGTAGGGCTCTGTGCTGACAGCTCAGAGCCTGGAGCCTGTTTCAGATTCTGTGTCTCCCTCTCTCTGACCCTCTGTCTCTCTCTGTCTCAAAAATAAATAATCATTAAAAAAAATTTTAAAAAGGGGCGCCTGGGTGGCGCAGTCGGTTAAGCGTCCGACTTCAGCCAGGTCACGATGTCGCGGTCCGTGAGTTCGAGCCCCGCGTCGGGCTCTGGGCTGATGGCTCAGAGCCTGGAGCCTGTTTCCGATTCTGTGTCTCCCTCTCTGTCTGCCCCTCCCCCGTTCATGCTCTGTCTCTCTCTGTCCCCAAAATAAATAAACGTTGAAAAAAAAATTAAAAAAAAAATTTTTTTTTAAAGAAAAAAGGAGGAGGAAGGAAGGAAGGAAAAGAAAACAGTGAAGGGTAGGTAGTGACCAGACCCCCCCCCAAAAAAAAATTGAAGAATAAATGCATTTAAAACCATCAAAAGACATTGGATCTTTCAAGTACAGGGCAGGAAAAGAAAAGTCAAAAACAAAAGTTATTAAAGAAATAGAAAGAAACTTGGGAAAAATATTTGTATTAATCAGCTCTGGCTCTCAAAACAAAATACTGTAGACTGGGTGCCTTAAACAACAGAGATTTATTTCTCATGTTTTTGGAGGTTGGTAAGTCCAAGATCAAGATTCAGTTTTCTGGGAAGGGTTCTCTTCCTGGCTTGCAGAGGCTTTTTCACTGTATTCTCACATGGTGGAGAGGAAACATGCCTTCTGGCACCTCTTCTTTTATAAGGGCAATAACCCCATCACGAGGGTCACACCTTCGTCATCTCATTGAAATCTGTTTACCTCCCCAAGTCTGTCTCCAGTTGCCATCACATTGGGTGTTAGGGCTTCAACAAATGAATTCTGGAGGGACATAATACCCTTCCACTCCTGTGTATATGGCATTCATGTCATTCTCATATACAAAATACAAGTATGCCATTGCAGCAGCTCCAAAAGTCTTAACTCTTTCCAGCATCAATTCTAAAGTCAAAGCTGAAAGTCTCATCTAAATATCAAAATCAGATATGAATGAGACTCAAGGTATGATTCATCTGTGGCAAAATTCCTTTCCAGCTGTGGGCTTGTATAAAGTTATATTTAAGGGCAAAGACTGAGCATATTAACTATGGGATGAGGGGAATAAGAATAGTGATCATGAAAGAAAGGCAAAAATATAAGAAGAGGACAGGTAGAGATGCATGATGGCAATGTGCTTTTTAATTTAAAAGTATAATTGACCATTCTTTCAAACTGAACTCCAGTAGAAAAACAAAACAATAAAAGGAGAAGAAAGGAAGGGGATAAAAACCCTTTAATATTTGATGTTTATTATTGGGAGTTCTGAATGTCTTATTTAATACTTTATTTAAAAATGAACATATTGAGCATTTTAATTTATTGGTCCTCATAGGGAGAAGGGGAGTCTCTCTCCCATATATTTCTAAATGTGGAATTCTTTTTCATTACTTATTCATGCACTATTTATCGTTAATATTATTTATTACTGTACTACTACCATTATATCACTGCGATGCATTGATATAGTGATTCTTGTTTATCCTGTTTGTCCTTCCACATGTTCTTTCTAACTAAAGATTCATGTCTTCCAATTGTACTAGAATGTTCTCAGCTTTACCACTTTGGGTATTGTTTCTCCAATACTTCCTCAGTGTTTTTCTCATGCACTCCTATTAGAGATAAATTAGATCCTCTCACTAAATCTGTAATTTGACATCCATTTCTGAACTTCTTTTTTTTGTGTGTGTATTTTCACTCTTTATCTTACTTGCTTTTCTATGTTTGGTGTGCATTTTTTAAGAAGAAAATACTCTAATCCTTTCATTCTATTCCTTTTCAACCTATAAAAATCTGTTAAATTTTTAATTTCAGTGATTATACTTTTAATACCTGATATTTGGGACTAATTGTTTTTCATATTGCCCTTCTATGTGTTTCATGGTTACCTTTCTTCCTATGCCTTTGAGAATCTGCAACACAAAGATTTTAAGGTCATCTTCCATATTTTGTACTGTGTCTGAAGTGACAATCTCTTGAATTTTGATTTTTTTAATCTATTGCTTTTATTATTCTTTTCCTCATTTGTTTTAGAATTTTGGTTTGCAGGCTGATCTGTGATTACATCTGTCTCCCCTTCATTCTCTCTCTGTGCTCGTATTGTCTAGTTTTGGGTGTCTCAATTTGGTCTTTGTAATCCTGTGTATATAACCAGACCTTATATTGTCAGTTTAGCATTACATCTGGGGATAGTGGGGAGAACTCAGATTGAGTCACAGCCTAGGAAGTGGCTTGGTACCTACCCTTAATGGGAAGATTTTTCTGTTTTTTCCTCCATATGCTTAGGTATGCCTCTTTATATAAGTCATTTCCTTGGAAAAGTTGTAGCTTCTCTTTGTTTCCAATTCACAGGCCCAGATCCAAACCATAAGCCCGGATTCAGTGTGCACTTCAATGAGGCATTTTTAATCTCTGCTTCCCCCATCTATTGTAACTACTGCTGGAGGCAAAGCCCAGTAGACCGGAAGTTTCAACCGTGCTTTCTGTTTTTCACATCTGATATTTCATTACTGGTTCCATAGATGTTTATCTTATTTTTAAGGATTCCTTTTCTTTAAAAAAATTTTCCTTTCTAGACTTTCTCTATAATTGATATTTGTTTAATGTACAGAGCTCTGTCAAAGAGTGAACTGATCTCTGTCTTCTTTTTCATTAAAAACAAAACAAAAAATAACTTAAAGCTAAAAATAAGACTTATGAGATTCTTTTCAAATCATTTGAAAGAAATTATTTTCTCAGAGTCTTAAAATGTATAACTATAGGTTAGTCTCCATTATAAAATCTTTCATGAGGGCAGTGTTTCAAAAATTATTTTCCTGTATTTGTACAAATTATTTTTAATCTGCTAGTTGCTAGTCAAGATTTTTAAAGTTTAAAATGACATAATTGGGGGCTCCTGGGTGGCTCAGTCAGTTAAGCATCGGACTCTTGATCTCAGCTCAGGTCTTGATCTCAGGGTCAGAGAGTTCAAGCCCCATGTTGGGCTCCATGTTGGGCTGAGCATGAAGCTTACTTAACAAAAAAATAAAAATAAAAATAAAAAAATTAATTAAAAGAAAATATTAAAGAATATTTAAAATGACAATTATAACTTTTAGAGAGGTTACTTTTTTGTCTTTTGATCACATATCAGCAAAAGCATAATTGCAAATAACATTGCTTAATAGAGATACTTATTTTAATTATAGAGTCAAACTTATTTCCATGGTTTTATTTTGTAAAAATAAAACTTGGAGATTGAATGTGCTTTATCTGAGTCATTAATTTGGGCAAATTTCTTCAGTAGAAAGTAGTGTCACACCAAACCTTGTCAAAAGATAAAATTTTGAAAATGCATTAAAAATGGAGTAATAATTTTGCATGAATATTTGATCACAGATATAAATCTATTTTAAATTAATAACAAACATCAATTCAAATGTGTAGTATTACTTGTAGTGTGAGTTTTTACAATGCTGTAAAAATATTCACTTCTATGAATCATCTTTTTCAGATATTTGTCATAAAGTATTTATTCCTTTGTGTCTAACATGTTTAGAGAATACTAAGTACATACTTTTTCAGTAAAAAGTTGCTAACTTTATCTTTGTAACAGGTAATAATGTTGGAATGAAAGATAGTGAAAAGGTATCATTTTACTCCCTGAAAGACACAGTCAAAATACATCCCTATATTAGATTAAGATGCATTTAAGTGATTTTCGCTCTCTTTCAGTCTCTAGCAATTAGCTAGCTCTGATTTCGTGTCCTTTAATTTTCAAATTCATTCACTTAATTAATTTAGCAAGTTTGTAATTAAAAATATTCTAAGCCATTTTTAGTAGTCTTTAGCTTAGTGTTTTAATCGACAATTTTACCTAAAGAAATCTCATCATAAACTGGATACACAGAATCAAAGCTGACCAACTTTACATGAATTATATATAAAAAGAACACAGGCTCTGGAGTCAGACCTGAATGTGTATTCTGGCTTTACCACTTAATGCCTCGTGACCTTAATGCCACTTAAAGTGTCAGTTTTATCATCTGTGAAATGCTGGAAATAGCACATATCTGCTAGATTTGTTGGAGAATAAAATGAGGTAATATAAAATCATTATCATTTCAGGGACTCTCAGTGGTGATTATATCAGAGTTCTAGATTATGTATTTGATTTCTTGGAACCAAAGTATCCAGTCTTTAAAATATATGTATTTTAATCAATATCCCTTTTTTAAAATTTTATTTTATTATTATTATTTTGAGTACTTACTGTAAGGCCTGAGTCTAGGTTGGAAGTGCAAACATGAACTTGAATTCTAAGCTGGTGAGGAAAAAACATTGATAATTAGAAAATTTTCCTAATTTCCAGTAAAAAGGCAGATGAAATTTAGTCGGGAGTAAGAACCAAGAACTATAAAATAATTAGACTTTAAGAAAGCTATTATCTCTGTTTCTTTCTGTTACTCTCTGTCTCTATTTCTGGCATAAAATTTTCTCTCATCCCCATTTCTCCTTGTGGGTCAGCTTCTTTCATCTTTCTCCTCAGATTTCAAATTTCTTTGTTCAAGTTGCTTGTGGCAGCTTGGTGACTGCCATATTAGACTCTTTCAGTGCAGAGACTCTACTTCTAATCTCTCTAGGTAACAACTCTGCAGTCCTTGGAGACAGATTCCCATTGACCTGGTTTTGGTTGACTGTCCACCTACTTCAGTTGGTTGTGGCATGTGGCAGGGTCATGGAATCGGCCACTTATTCGGAAGAAACTGAGAACATCCAGGGGTCTAAGGATGTGGTCTGTATAGGCAGGAATAAGTTAGTTTCTATCTACTAATAAATATTCCAAAGAAGGGGAAATATATTATTCAGAGAAAAGGAACGACAAAAACTGCTACAGCATAGGCTGATTGAAATAAGATCAACCAAGTTGTATATGACTTCATGTAAATTTTCCCACATTGAAATATCTTAATATAATGCAGTGACAAAAAGAGAAATATTTATGAATATTGAAGAAACTGTTACATGAATCTAAGAATACCCTAGCAAAGACTTGTTGTCTTAATAAAATGTTATAATTGTTCAAAACCTTGTTTAGACACCTTTATAAATTATTGTTTTTTTGTAAACTTATTTGCTTCAATCACCTTTCTCTTGTGAACAAAGACAAAACATTTGGCTTCACTCTACTCCAGTGGTACAGATTGTTCCTCGAACCACAGCCAAATAGAAACTATTGGTTTGAAAGATGGGCAGGTGAGACTCTGTGTGTATGTGTTTTTCAATATGTATATGTTTATACAACAGTATTTGAGGAAGGATTTATGGTAGCTCGTTCAATATTGCATCAGAAAATATTACTTTACTATAAAGTATTTCAAATAGCATGTCCTACTGATAATGGGAAAAGGACATCACTCTACATTACACACACAAAAATCAATAGTATTATCTGGAATTTAGATCTAGGAAAAAAGAAGTGACATCCAAGGACAAAGGATAAGTCACACAGAAGTAGGAACATGATTTGGATTCTTAACACCAACTAATTCTATAGTGAGGAGAGTGAAATTTAAAATATCGCACCCAACTTGGAGAGGATAACTTACCTAAATTGAAAGAAAAAGCATTTCTCAGACTGTGTCAATCAGGGAAGTTAATAATATATGATTTACATGATAAAAATTACTCGTTTTCTTGAACAAAATTACTTTTAGTGTAGTTCAGATCAACTAATATTGAATGTCTACTGTGTATTAGATTCCATATTAAGTAAGTTTTGAGGAGAAAGAATTAATAAAAGTTACAGTGCATTCTTCTAAGGATTTTAAATGAGGATATTAGATGAGGAAAACATGAATACACATAAGTATTAATTCACTGTTCCTTTCAGAATGATAGAAGCATGTATACAGTACCAAAAAAAAATATGGGGCGCCTGGGTAGCTCAGTCGATTAAGTGTCTGACTCTTGGTTTTGGCTCAGGTCATGATCTTGAAGTTCGTATGATCAGACTCCCTATTGGGCTCTGAGCTGACAGTGCAGAGACTGCTTAGGATTCTCTCTCTCCCTGTCTCTCTCTGCCCCTCCCCTGCTTGTGCTCTTTCTCTCTCAAGATAAATAACTAAACATTTTTTAAAAATATGAAGAAAATTATGTTGAAACTACCAGTGTATAACTACAGTGTGAATCACTAATCCTATAGATTCCAGGCTAATAAAGACTAGAGATTCGCCATGAATCCTAATGGTGCCTTGTGAAAAGAATTGACAACAGATTTCTTTTCTATGGGGGCTTAAAACTTTAGGCCAAATGCTTGAGGTGTTAAATATTAAATAAAAAATCAGCCAATGAGTAATGCAATTTTTTTCCTTTTTATTATTTTTTTACAAATTTTGTTTTAAATGTTCATTTATTTTTGAGAGAGCGAGAGAGAGAGAGCATGAGCGGGGGAGGGGCAGAGAGAGAGGGACACACAGAATCTGAAGCAAGTTCCAGGCTCCGAGCTGTCATCACAGAGCCTGACACGGGGCCCAAACTCACAGACCGTGAGATCATGACCTGAGCTGACCTGAGCTGACCTGAGCTGAAGTCGGACGCTCAACCAACTGAGCCACTCAGGCGCCCCTCCTTTTTGTTTTATATAGTAGGGCCTTCCCATGCATCTGAAATCAAGTTTGATAGACAGTTACCTACTTCATGCCTTGCATGCCTTGTTTAGGGAATTGGTTCCCCTTCAACATGACCCCACTTGGGACTCCTGTTTGTGTCAGATCTCAAACAATGTTCCTGGATTTCTTGTACCTGTTTTTCACTCTATAGACCCAGTTTATTTCTTGCCTATGACATTGTATGGTTTTCTTGTTATGACCTTATTATGCTCTAGCTATATTTGAAGGCTATCCCTCATTCACATGCTCAAATTTGGCATGATTGATATTGCCTGTATTTTGTCTTGATGACCTAAGCTCTGCCTAAATTATGTATCAGTTGTGACATATAATTTTTCATGCCTTGATTATCTGGCCCAGATTTTGTCCCTTTCCCCTTGCAGCTTGCTGTAAAAATTTTGGGATTATATTAAGGATATATAATAGTTTTCCTGTAATGCTCAAAATCTGATTTTTATTTGGTTATTATATCAAGGTTTTACAAATTTTAAGCAAAGGCTATATTTATTTTAATTCTCACTGTATCTGAAGATCCCATAAGACCCGCTCCCTTCTTTCTCCCAGTGCCCGTGTGAAACATCTTGGGTAAGTCTGTGATTAGAAGCTTAACTTGAATATGCTCAGAAAACACTTCCAACAGTAGTGTGAGTGAATGGTTTGGTAGACTATGGAAACCATAGGGTAGGTTCCTTAGCACTAGGATCTCTGATTGCAGTGTTATTGTCTGTGCTTAGATATTTGACTTCAACAGATTTGACAACCTCAATTGTGATTACATACATTAATAATATTTTATTGATGTTTCCATTGAGGCAACATGTAGAACATGGGACAAAGATATGGATAGATGAGAGGCAGTGTTAGAGTGAAGTGAATGGAAGGATTCTAATGATACCATATATACTAATTACTGAGACTGGTAATTAGGATGTATCTGTCCTAATTTTAGATTTGCCTCTGACTATAATTGGTAAATCATTGAACCCATGTTTTCAAGATTTTCTTTTGAAAATGAAAGAGATTAGGTTTGATACTTGAAAGTGACTTTGCTCACCCTGTGTAAATTTTGGCATGGATGTTAGGGCTTCGTTCTTTGCTCTAGGTTATTTTTATTAAAAATAAAAATATTCTTTTTTTAACGTTTATTCATTTTTGAGAGGCAGAGACAGAGCGCAAGCGGGGGTGAGGCAGAGAGAGAGGGAGACACAGAATCCGAAAGAGGCTCCAGCTCTGAACTGTCAGCACAGAGCCCAATGTGGGGCTCCAACTCAAGAGGTGTGAGATCATGACCTGAGCTGAAGTTGGATGCTTAACCTACTGAGCCACCCAGGTGCCCTCAAAATAAAAATATTCTTATTGCTTTAAACATCACTGAAATGGTAACAATTTGTAAATTATAAAATGGAAAAAGTAAGATATAGACCATCAAAAAATATTGTAAAAACTTTTGAGGTGTGGGGGTTACTTATATTTAAATATCCTTTTAATATGGGATATTAGTAAGAAACATAGAGTGCAAAAACACAGAACTGGCAATTGTATATGTTAGTGGCATTGAGCACCCTGAGTTCTTGTATTTCATATTCTTTCGTATTCTTTCCATATTCTTCTAATTTTTAGTTATTCAATTCTCTCTTAATTCTGAACTCCTTCCTTTCTTCTAGTCAAAGATTTATAAACCATATATTATAAGGCATAAATATATGATAGAAGTTGAATTTTTCACTCCTCTCAAGAACACATGTGTTTAAGCAGGGTGAAAGCTTTAAGCCAAATAAATGACTGGCATTACATGTGGAAATATAGGGATCAGCCCATGGTCAAAAAGTTTTCCTTTCTTTTTCTTTTAAACAGCAGAACCTCAGTGCACCTGAAATCAAGCATTGGCAATTAATTAACTGTTTTGTACTAAAACAATGCTGTTCTTAAATTCATTATTTATTCTCTTATATTTCAGAAAAATTTATATGTGAATTATTCATAGCACAAAATCTGCTTAAATGTTGTATTTTCCATGTCATAGTTATGCAGACATTAAAAAAATAGGACAAAACACCAAATGCATAAAAATTGAAGTAAATTGAATTTGATTTTACCTATACTGTCTAAACCTAAGACAGTAGACAAATGACTTTTTTTTCTTGGTACTTTTATACAATTATATGCTGAAGGAGAGGAAGAAACATTACTTTAAACCTAGGGAATTTGAGTATTTTATACTATGGAGCTGAGAGTGTTGGACTGCTTTGAGAGCCAGGTCATATTTGCAGTTTTCAAAGGTGGTATGGATATCTGGGTCTGTGGAAACAGTCTTGTCGAAATGGTATAAGTACAGTCCAGAGAGAAAGTGATGGAGAATAACACATCAATGGAGTCTGACCATTTTTAATCCCTTCATTGTAGATTTACTGGTCTTAGTTCCTGTGGCTTGGGAGAAGTAATTTTATTGGTATTCCCTGTTTACATTTTCCTTTTTATTTCTAGAGTATTAGAAACACAACATCACAAGATAACAGTTTGTAAATAGAGTGTTAAAAAGCATACAGAACTTAATTTGATTTGCCTTTGAGATTTATTACCTTGAAAAAAGAGGCATAGGAGAGAAAATCAAGAACTTCATTGTACAACAAATTGAATGAGACTGACAGCTGAGATGTTAGAATATAAACTAATTGCTTAATATGTAATCTGGTTATAAACAAACATTATGATGCTTGTCTATGTTCATCTCCATGAAGGGTAGATCATTTCTGCTTGAGAGCTATGCCAATAAATTAAAAATACAGTATAAGCATTGTTCTGTCTTTTCACATGAATGCATATGAGTACTTGTTGTTCCTCCTATTTAAAAAAAATGCTTCACTTAATAAGGGCTGAACTGAGGCTCTGATGGGCAGTCAAATTAAACTCATATTACAAGACAAAATGATCTTCCTATCCATTCATAACTGTAACACCCAGTATCATTACTCATTATATATAGTGTGGACTTCTAATTTAGCCTTCTAGAAGGCTGAATTTAATGGCATTTATGTTGTTATATATATATGTATATATATATGTACATATATATATATTGGGGTGTGTGTATATATATATATATACATATATATGTATATATATATATATATTGGTTCATTTAAAAATGTATAAACTTACCATTATTCCATACTCAAAATCTTGGGCATAATTCACAAGAGTTAAAACTTAAAATAATGTGTGCAAAGAGCAATGCAAAGAAGTTTTAAGGTTTTTTGTTTTTCAGTTAAATTGAAGCTAAAGTTTTTTGACTACACTTTACCTGGTGCTGTATTGTTATTTTTAAAGCATCACTGGAATTTATTCCATTTGAAAATATGAAGACTTTCTGGTAGAATTTGAAACCATTGAAAGTAGCAAAGGCCATCCAGAAAAATTGTGTTTTTACTACTGGACTGCTACCTTACTTAGGGACTATTAATTTGAAGTGATTATAACACAGTGTGAAAACTATTGCATTTATAAAACATCAAGCCTGATTTCCTTTGTAAAAAGTCTCACCAGTCTGAGATGTTAAATATAAATTATTCAATAGTTAGTTCTTATGCTTTTTAAGTGATTGTGCACTATAAATAAGGGATGGTTTCAAAATACAGAGTTCGCAGGGGACTATAGCTTCCAGCTAAGATGGAGTGGAGTAACAGGATTTACACTTTTGCATGAAAACAAAACAACTCTCTCTATAAATATATTTCACTTATTGGAAACCAGATAACACAGGACCATGATCTCATCCTAATCTCTCCTGCCTCCCTCCATCTCTGGTTTTATCCTAAATTTTGAAGTGGAAAAACTAATTCCACAAGCACCTACTTCATCTGCCAGTCTTCCATGGCTGACAGGGTTCACAAGAATATATAAAGAGTACAAGAGTAAGGAATTATGGAGAAAATACCATTAATTATTGAAATATTCTGCTCAGGCAATTAAGATGAAGGTGTCAGGTACAGGTTTGGATGCTAGTTGGGGCCTCTGAGCTTTGACCAGATCAAATGGTCAAATGGTTATTTGGTAGATTTTTCTGGTCTTTCTCTCATTTGATACCTGTTCTAAGTTATTCTTTGTTTTAAATCTGTCATCTCTTGTTACTCTCCTTGAAAGTGTCAATAGAAAGCAAATTTACTTATGGTTTGGTAACGATATTTTTTTATTTTGGTAACTGTGACTAGGATACCCAAGAAGCAAAAAAGTAGAGGTAAATGAAATATTTTTAGTATAGTTGGCCCAAGTCTGAGTGAACTACTACAGTTGCCTAAGGGAAATTGTGCTTAATACAGAGCTGCTGCAAATTAGAGCTAATTACCATCATTTACATTTTCATAGATAATACTCAAGGACAAAAAGGATACAATTAATGATATTTTCATCTCTTTTATGGAAATGTGACTTCTGGAAGATTCAATAAATACATAAATAGCCAAAGAACAAGATTTCATTTTCAGAAACTTGGCCTATGATTTCAGATTTATTTGATCCTAGAAATGACAAAGAATTGATAACTTGATAAAAAAGCCCTAAATTTAATGGGGGTAGATAAGATCATATGGTCATTTCCAAACGTTAATACTATTCAAATCAATAATACATTTAAAAAATAAAATATTAAAAATTTTATTTAATTTACTTTAAAATATATTTAAAGATAAATTTATTTAACATTTATTTAAAATTAAAATTTAGGTGTTTCAAATCTAAGAGATTTCTTTTTTTTTTAATATATGAAATTTATTGTCAAATTGGTTTCCATACAATAGCCAGTGCTCATCCCAAAAGGTGCCCTCCTCAATACCCATCACCCACCCTCCCCTCCCTCCCACCCCCCATCAACCCTCAGTTTGTTCTCAGTTTTTAAGAGTCTCTTATGCTTTGGCTCTCTCTCCCACTCTAACCTCTTTTTTTTTTTTTTTCCTTCCCCTCCCCCATGGGTTCCTGTTAAGTTTCTCAGGATCCACATAAGAGTGAAACCATATGGTATCTGTCTTTCTCTGTATGGCTTATTTCACTTAGCATCACACTCTCCAGTTCCATCCACATTGCTACAAAGGACCATATTTCATTCTTTCTCATTGCCATGTAGTACTCCATTGTGTATATAAACCACAATTTCTTTATCCATTCATTAGTTGATGGACATTTAGGCTCTTTCCATAATTTGGCTATTGTTGAGAGTGCTGCTATAAACATTGGGGTACAAGTGCCCCTATGCATCAGTACTCCTGTATCCCTTGGGTAAATTCCTAGCGGTGCTATTGCTGGGTCATAGGGTAGGTCTATTTTTAATTTTTTTGAGGAACCTCCACACTGTTTTCCAGAGCGGCTGCACCAGTTTGCATTCCCACCAACAGTGCAAGAGGGTTCCTGTTTCTCCACATCCTCTCCAGCATCTATAGTCTCCTGATTTGTTCATTTTGGCCACTCTGACTGTAAGGTGATATCTGAGTGTGGTTTTGCAAATCTAAGAGATTTCAACTAAGAAAAGGAAAAGTATCTATGGTTATAAGTAGGGCTTTTTGATGTGCTCAGGTTTTAAATATGAATTTATAAATTATGTAAGAAGTGTTACATAACCATAATAAAATAAAAATACCCCACAAAAATACAGTTGAAAGTTACAGACCTTAAAGAAGTTGTTAATGAATACTTAAGGCTATTTTCACAACAAGAACAGGAAAGAATTCCTATTTGGAATAAATGATATAAAATTAAGAAGGAGGGGAAGAGAGTGAGACCGAGAAAACACAAAATTACTACTTTTGTTTTTTGGGTTTTTTTGGCGATTTGCTTCCTTAGTAGGAAATGTGTACAGATTTTAGAGTATTTACATTGGAGAACACCAAGAAATATTACATATTGAGGATATGAATATAACATTGCTGTTGGTAATCTTTTAGATATAACAGACATTATACAATATATTAGAAGATCGAATATTCACAAATGTTGATGTTGTTTAAAAAAAAAAGGAAAAAGTAAACTGAAGATCAAGAGTTCAGTCCTTGACAGTACCTGTGACAAGTTACTAAAACTAATTACTTTTAAATTATTAAAAAAAAATTAATCTCTGGCTTTATTTAGAACATTTCTCTGCAAGATATTTTTCCTTTTTTAAAAATATTTTTTGACTTGGTTAATATCACTGCTATAGACGAATAACCTTACCTAAATAAGAGTGGTTAAGTACAAGTTTAATATGAGCCAAGATAGTATGACTTAAAAGTTACATGAAAAATATCCAGCAGCTCGATTATAGCAGCAGCAAAGAATCAAATAGAAGAACAAAGATAACAAAAGAGAAACCTCATGGATTACAACTTCATTGGAGCCAGACAACAGGGGATTTAACTTTTGCTTAGGACATTAAAAGATATGCAGACTTCACTCCTGGAGTAACACAAAGGGAAACCTAGATAAAATAGAAAATCATAGTTATCTATAGGACTACTGAAGAGCAGTGAAGAAAGTCTTGAAAGTCTTGATGAACCAATTCCCAGAAAGAGAAGCAATTCATATGTGAGTAGTAAAAGCCCCAGAGCAGTTCTGGGGCAACTACTAGGTCTGGTGAGGCAGGCAGTGAGAGGAAGTCTGGCAAAAATATGAGAATTGACTTATGGGGGTGAGGCCAAATGAGCTATTGGTTAAAATAGGTGCAGGCAGGAATGATTATAGTCTTGAATATAGTCAAAATGAGAGAATAGTTGGCTTTGTTCAACAATTGTCTCTGCTCCCCAACACCATTACCAGTTTTGCTGGTACAGTGAAGGTAGGGCTGAAAAACAAGAGAACAAACCAAAGCACAACAAATCAATCAGTCTAATGCCAAGCACTTTAATGCTGAGGAGAGAAGTAACAAAACAGGCGAGAATAAGTTTAAAGAAATAATGGTTAGACAGTTTCCAAGTTTTATGAGAGACATTGAATTACAAATTTAAGATATTAAGCAAATTCCAAACAAGATAATCCAAGAAAATCACACATAGGCACATCATAGTAATACTACTGAAAATTTATGATAAATTCTAAAAGCATCCAGAGAAAACAGTCACATTGTGTACAGAGAAACAAAGTTAATATGGTGCCCAACTTTTCATTGTGAAAAAAGCATACCAGAAGGTATTGAATGATAGCTTTTAAAGTTGTTTAGAGTGGTGCCTGGGTGGCTCAGTTGGTTGAATGACTCTTGATATCAGCTCAGGTTGTGATCTCACAGTTGTGAGATTGAGCCCTGTGTTGGAATCTGTGCTGAGTGTGGAGCCTGGTTGGGATTCTCTCCTTTCTCTACCTTCCCCCACTCATGCACTCCCTCTCTCTGTCTCAAATAAATATTTAAAAAAATCATTTGAAAAAACCCAACAAACAAAAAAACCCAACTATAAATACAGGTTTATATGTCCAACAAAAATAACCTTCTAAAGTAAAGGTGAAATAAAGACATTCTTCAGATTAAAAAAGGCAATGGAATTGCAGTGGCCAAAAGCTCTGCACCGTAAGAAATGCTAAAGGCAGTTTTCAGTCTAAAAATAAGTAATACAAATTGGAAAGGTAAATCTACAGGAAGCTTTGAAGACCACTATAAATGGTAAGTATGTAAATATAAAAGACTTTTCATTTCCTAATTTCTTCAGAATACAAATTATGTCTGTAAAGCACAAACAGTAACATTTTGTAGTGGGGTTTATGTCACAAATAGTGATAAATTGCATCATAAAAATAGCATAAAGGATAGCAAGAGAGAAACATGGAACATTACTTTTGTAACCATCTTACATTATACTAAACTAGTGTAATATTTTTATTTTAATTCCAGTATAGTTAACATACAGTGTTATATTAGTTTCAGGTATACATTATAGTGATTCAACAATTTTATACATTACTCAGTGCTCATCACAATAAGTGCACTCTTAATTCCCTTCATCTGTTTCCCCATCCCCCTATTTACCTCCTCTAATAACCATCAATTTTCTGTCTATGGTTAAGGGTCTATTTTTTGGCTTGTCTTTTTTTCCTTTATTCATTGTTTCTTAAATTCCACATATGAGTGAAATCATACAGTATATGACTTTCTCGACTGACTTATTTCACTTAGGATTATACTCTCTAGTTTCATCCATGTTGTTGCAAATGGCAAGATTTCATTGTTTTTTATGACTGAGTAATATTCCATTACATATATCACTTCTTCCCTAGCCATTCATCTACCAATGGACACTTCCATAATTTGGCTACTGTAAATAATGCTACAGTAGACATAAGGGTGCTTATCTTTTCATATTAATGTTTTTATATTCTTTGGGTAAATAACCAGTAGTGGAATTATTGGATCATATATAGTAATTCTATTTTTAATTTTTTGAGGAACCTCCATACTGTTTTCCACAGTGGCTGCACCCCCCAGCAGTTTGCCTTCCCCCCCAAGTAGTGCACAAGTGTTCCTTTTTCTCCATATTCTTGTCAACACTTGTTTCTTGTGTTTTTGATTTTAGCTATTCTGACAGGTGTGGGGTGATATCTCATTGTGGTTTTGATTTGCATTTCCCTGATGATTAGGGTGTTGAGCATCATTTGGAGAAATGTCTGTTCATGTCTGCTGCCCATTTTATAATTGGATTATTTGTTTTTTCATGTATTGAGTTGTACAAGTTCTTTATATATTTTGGATACTAACATTTTATAGGATGTGTCATTTGCAAATATCTTCTCCCATTGAGTAGGCTCTCTTTTAGTTTTGTTGATTGTTTCTTTTGTTATGCAGAAGGTTTTTATTTTATTTTTTTTTTAAATTTTTTTTTTCAACGTTTATTTATTTTTGGGACAGAGAGAGACAGAGTATGAACGGGGGAGGGGCAGAGAGAGAGGGAGACACAGAATCGGAAACAGGCTCCAGGCTCTGAGCCATCAGCCCAGAGCCTGACGCGGGGCTCGAACTCACGGACCGCGAGATCGTGACCTGGCTGAAGTCGGATGCTTAACCGACTGCGCCACCCAGGCTCCCCAAAGAAGGTTTTTATTTTTGATGTAATTCCAGTAGTTTATTTTTGCTTTTGTTTCCCTTGCTTCAGGATACATATCTAGAAAAATGTTTCTATGGCCTATATCAGAGAAATTATTGCCTGTACTCTCTTTTATGGTTTTTATGGTTTCAGGTCTTCCATTTAGTTCTTTAATCCATTTTGCATTTATTTTTGTGTATAGCATAAAAAAGTGGTCCAGTTTCATTCTTTTGCATGTAGCTGTCCAGTTTTCCCGGTACCATTTGTTGAAGAGACTGTCTTTTTTCCATTACATATTCTTGCTTCTTTGTCAAAGATTAATTGATCATGTAATTGTGGGTTTATTTCTGGGCTCTTTATTCTGTTACATTGATTTATGCATCCGTTTTTGTGCCACTACCATACTGATTTGGTTACTACAGCTTTGTAGTATATCTTGAAATCTGGTATTGTGATACCTCCAGTTTTGTTCTTCATTTTCAAGATTGCTTTGGCTAATTGAGGTCTTTTGTGGCTCCATACAAATTTTGGGATTTTTGTTCTAGTTCTGTGAAAAATGTTACTGGTATTTGATAGGGTTGCATACAATATGTAGATTGCTTTGGGTAGCATATACATTTTAACAATATTTGTTCTTCCAATCCATGAACATAAAATATCTTTCCATTTGTTCTTTGTTGCCTTCAGTTTCTTTCACTAGTGTTTTATAGTTTTTAGCATACAGGTCTTTCACCTCCTTGGTTAAGTTTATTTCTAGTTGTTTTATTATTTTTGGTTCAATTGTAAGTGGGGTTTTTCCCCCTTAATTTCTCTTTCGGCTGCTTCATTATTAGTGTGTAAAAATGCAACAGATTTCTGTATATTGATTTTGTATCCTGAGACCTTATGCAATTCATTTATCACTTCTAGCAGATTTTTGGTGGAGTCTTTAGCCTTTTTTATATATAACATCATGTCATCTGCAAATAGTGAATATTTTTCTTCTTCTTTACCAATTTGGATGCCTTTTATTTCTTTTTCACGTCTGATTGCTGTTTCTAGGACATCTAGTACTGTGTTGGAAAAAAAGTGGTAAGGATGGACATCCTTGTATTGTCCCTGATCTGAGGGGGAAAGATCTGTTTTCACCATTGTACATGATGTTAGCTATGGGTTTTTGACATATGGCTTTTATTATGTTGAGGTATGTTCCTTCCAAACCTACTTTGTTGAGGGTTTTTATCATGAATGGTTATACTTTGTCAAATGCTTTTACTGCATGTATTGAAATTGTCATATGGTTTTAATCCTTTCTCTTGCTGAGATGATGTATCACACTGATTGATTTGCAAATATTGAACCACCCTTGCAATCTAGGAATAAATCCCACTTGATTGTGGTGAGTGATTATTTATAATGTATTGTTGGATTCAAGTTGCTAATATTTTGTTGAAGATCTTTGCATCGATGTTCATCAGATATTGGCCTGTAGTTTTCATTTTTCAAAGTGTCTTTATCTGGTTTTGGTATCAGGGTAATGCTGGCTTCATAGAATAAATTTGAAAGCTTTCCTTCTATTTTTTGCAATAGTTTGAGAAAATAGGTATTAATTCCTCTTTAAATGTTTGGTAGAATTCACTTGTAAAGCTATCTGGTGTGGGTTCAGCTTTTGGCTTTGTCCTGCAAAGTTGATGGTGGCAGAAAGAATTACTCAAGACTCTATGCAAGTCAAGAGAGATGAGAGGGAGGCTAAGAGAAGTCTCCCCAAACTTCTCTCAAGCTCCTGTGTTTAATAAGCACACATTTAGGGAAACAACATGCAATATGTCAGTGGGCTATGTGACAGTAGGGACATATTCAAAAAAGCAGAAAAACAAATTAAGGCTTTCCCAAGACTTCAAAAAAAAAAAAAAAAAAAACAGATGCAGAAAACAGGGTAGAAAACAGGATAAGATATTTGTGCAATAACATGGTCTAAGGAATTTATGAGCACAGGCAGAATCTAACCCTTAGATATACATTAACTAGAGAAGTGAAGTGTGGCATGCTTTTTTCAGGAAGGCCAGAAAGCAGGGTTCTGCTTTGCAATGCATTCCCTATAATCTCCTAACCCAGGATATAGCTATTTCATTTCCCATAGTCTGGTCCTGGACTTTGCCTTTTTGGGAATTTTTTGATTACTGATTGAATCTCATTGTTGGTAATTTGTCTGTTCAAATTTTCTATTTTTCCCTGACTCAGTTGTAAGAGGTTATATATTTCTAGGAAATTATCAATTCCTTCTAGGTTGTCCAATTTGTCTAAATTGCATGAAAGTTTTTCCTAATATTTTCTTATAATCCTTTGTATTTCTGTGGTGTTGTTATTGCTCCTCTTTTCTGAGTTTATTTATTTGAGTCCTCTCTATCTTTCTAATGAGTCAATTTTGTTGATCTTTTCAAAGAACCAGCTCAGCTCCTGCTTTCATCGATTTCTTCTATTGTTTTGTTTGGTGGTTTAGTTTCTATGTTGTTTATTTATGCTCTACTATTGATTATCTCCTTCCTTCTATTGGTTTTGGATTTTGTTTATTCTTCTTTTTCTAGCTCCTTTAGGTGTAAGGTTAAGTTGTTTATTTGACATTTTTCTTGCTTCTTGAGTTAGGTCTGTTTTGCTATAAACTTTCCTCTTAGAACAGTTTTTGCTGCCATCCCAAAAGTTTTGGACCATTGTGTTTTCATTTTCATTTATCTCCATGTACCTTTTTATTTTCTCTTGGATTTCTTGGTTGACCCATTCACTGTTTAGTAGTATGTTATTTAACTTTTCTGTATTTGTGTTTTTTCTGGATTTTTTTTTTTTGTAATTTCCAGTTTCTTAGCATTGTGGTTGGAAAAGATGCATGGTATGACTTAAATCATTTGCATTTGTTGAGACTTCTTTTGTGGCCTAATATGTGATTTATTCTGGAGAATGTTTCATGTGCACTTGAAAAGAATGTGTATTCTACTGTTTTAGAATGGAATGTTTTGAATTTGATCTAATTTGGTCTAATGTATCATTTGGTTAGATCCATTTGGTCTAATGTATCATTCAAAGCCACTGTCTCCTTGTTGATTTTCTAAACTGGTATAATATTAATTCAAGAAAGACTGATAAATTAAGGATACTATTTTAGTATTTAGAGCAATCACTAAAACATTAAAACAGAGGTATACATAAAAATAACACAGGGAGTAAAATGAAGTGTCAAAAGGATTATTTGGAAGTACTCAGTTAATCCAAACAGTCAGAAAAAGAGGATAAAAAGAACAAAGAACAGAGGAGAAAATAGAGAACATATAGTAATTCAGCTAACATAATTAATCATTAAATTATATTAAATTTAAATGGATTAAATACTCCAGTGAACAGGTAGAGATTGACAGAATGGGCTGAAACAAAACAAAAACACAATTCAACTATCTGATGTTCACAGGAGCTGCATTTTAATTTTTACTATATTTGCTCTATATTTTTATTTTGAAGTTATTTCTAACATTAGAATATTATGAGAATAGTGTAGAGAATTCCCCAATTATCCTCTGTTCAGATTCACTTATTGCCCACACATCACTACACAACAACTATATGAAAAAATAAATCCTCTTGAGTCATCAGGGTTCAGAGAGGTTATATGACTTCCCTAAGGCTTCACAGCTAGTAAGCTTTTATTGGTGTTGCAGTACAAACTCAGGCAGCCCTAAGTCCAGAACATATGTTCTTAAATATTATGCCTTATGTATAGTAATGTGTATAAAGGTAGTTGTGAACTGTCAGTGTCAATATTCAAATGTAAGTTGAGCTGGCTTCATAATAACCATTTTGTATCTCAATATAAAATAATTAGTTATCCAAAAATAATTGGTTAAAAGTCCAATGTGAAGGTTTCTAGAGTAGAAACCTTATCACAGGGGTTGCTCAAGGTTACTGCTAAATGACGGTATTTCAGGGATAGTATATAGAGGGATCCTGCCTTGCATAGAAGATCAAGTAAAATGGAAGAAAAAGGCCTCTTCAGATTCTAAGAATATTATTTGATATTTTGTTGGAATACTCACAATTTCAGTTTCCTGATTTGCCCTTCTTCTCCAGTCCAAAAAATATATTGTATCCCTTAGAGGTCATCTTTATTTATCAGTAGATTTTCATTGTGTTCATAATTGCCTTAGGTATTAAGGTACTTTCCAGATATAAAGAAAAATTTTCATAGTGTTAAATAAAAGGGGGTTCTTATATCTTATTAATACTTAAACTTCATTAAAATTTTCAGGCTCCATTAAACTTAGTTAAGCCTCATTAAATGAGGCTTAGTGTCTTTAGCCTTCTTAAACCAAGCTGGGAATAACGAAACTTTTTGAAATCCTTATGATACTTTTTAAAGACTAGATAAGACTGGTTAAGCATCAAAAGCTAATTAACCTGGGATCATTTAACATCTTTTCTTCATGGTTGATAGAACACTTAAATTGTTAAATCGGTTTGAATTCCATTAAATAGTTTTAAATTAAATTAAATTAAATATTATTTTAATATAAATATAATTATATATATTTTATATATATATAAATATATATATTTGAAGGAACCCACAGTTATTTTTGGATAGCCATAATAAATATTATTTTAATATAAATATAATTATATATATATTATATATATATAAATATGTATATTTGAAGGAACCCACAGTTATTTTTGGATAACCATTTGCTCTTTGGTGAGCTGTTAGACTGTTTCTTTGTTTCAGTACCATATGAATTAATATTTGAGAATATCTCTACGGTATTTAGAAAGTTAAATATTCTTAATAATTTCTTTTTACTTTATTTCCATTCCATTAAAGAACTGTACCAATCAGAATAAGGTAATGTAAAATGGTAATTAAATGTTTGAAAAACGGTTAAAAAAAAAGTAACATTAGTTCATTCTTTTAACAAATATTTTCACTTAAGCATGGGATGCTTCTACTCATGTAGTACATTATCAGTGATTGGTTAATACCCAGGTCGTGAAGGACAGTTAACTTGAATTAATCACTTAATTCCCAGGGGCAGACTCTACCAGGTTACGGTGGCAATGCCAGAGCTGTGTAGAAGAGGGCATGTCCTTAGTCCAAAACCCTACTCTGAGTCCCTTACAACTTGCCAAGTGCTTTATATAGCATCTTTTTTATTGACACTTCCAGTGCTATTGGACATGGCCGGTAATAAGGCCTAAAAAGTGGGGACAGCTTGTTTGGGTCTGCTATGGAGTCCTTTCTCCATTCAGACCCCATGCTAAACTGGCTGGTGAATGAGTTCGAAGAATAGACACCAATATGGTATGTGTTTCCTCTAGTTATCCTAAGAATCCAAACAAACAGTATACTTCTTTCCTCATAGGATATAGTATAGATTGTCTCACATTAAAAGGGATATTCCAGCATACTTCTTTTTTCTGGATAAGGAGATGTGTCAGACCCCTTAACTTTTGCAAGATTTGTCCCATATCCTCTTGCATGCTTGTGTCTTATTAAGGCATCTAAAGAGTTTGCCATATCCTATAGCCAGGTCCAGTTAGTATAATGTCATATCCTCAATATAATGAACCAGCCTGATAGTTGAGGAATAATAGGACAGCCAAGGTCCCTCTGGACTATGGGATGACCAGAAGCAGAAGAATTGACATATCCTGTGGTAAGACAGTGAAAGTGTTCTATTATTTCTGATCATGCTTATATCTGTTGATATGTCTAAAGAAAGCAACATAGGTGTGTCAGGATATGTTGGTTTTATCCACTAAAACCTCTATTTTCCTACCACAGTTGTGACTGGTAAAATGATCTGATTAAATTAGCAGTATTATCTAATCATTCATTTTGTAAGGCCTGTCTGGCTTTTGTATCAGCCAAAAAGGTAAATTAATGGGGGAAGCAGTAGGAATCATTACCACTCAGTTTTTCAGGTATTTGATAATAACATTGATTTCTGTTCATCTCCTGGGATAGGATATTGCCTTTAATTTACTGTCTTGGTGCAGGTGTAACATAATGACTTTCACATGACACACTTACCATACTAACCTTCAATTCACAGGAATAAATTTAGAGATTCTTTCAGATACTAAGTATATATTCTAGGACCAAAGAAAGAACCACAGCATATGGCCATGACTCCAGTGGATGTCTTGGGAGATACCTCAGACCCATAACTTCATCTTTTAACTGACCTTCAATGCCATGAACCATAGCAGGGTTTTGGGTCTCTAAGAATTAGCTTCAGTTCAGGGCCAACATCTAATAATCCTGAAAGGTCTGGCTATTTCCCTTTCCTTAGGCATGCTCACCTTGCTAATATTTACATTAGCAAATTTCTGCAATTATTTTGGATGAAGTCTATCTTTTCTCAGAGTAGGTCTCTTCTCCTTTTGGGTTATGATAAGATAAAAATTCTCTTGTTTGGGGTTGGAGGCAATAAGAGGTGGTGAGGTTGGGTCTTTATACAAAACAGACATCCTTGGGGCAACTGCTTGAGGTGAAAGATTTTATGCACAATAAGGCTGGTTCTTTTAGATAAGGATTGTCTGCTTCTACAATTAAGGAAGACTTTGAATAATTTAGGGATTTAAATTTCCTGGTCTTATCTGTTTTTACCAAAATGGCCCACTACCTTAGGTTCCAACCTCTTGCACACCATGCCTTAATGTTAGTGAAGAGGTCTGGTAGAGTGCTACATTTAATTAACACTGCAACTCTGTAACCCTTACAGTCAAGCTCAATGTTATCTGTCATAGGACTGTGGAAGATAAGGAATCTTTTAAAGCTTTCATAGAGATTTTCTAATTCTTTCCCCCCCACCCCCCATGTTCTGAGCTGGGCATTCAAGGACTTCCACTTCTCATTTTCTCTAGGTAACATCTAGTATTTTCAGAAGCAGCCATTCCCATGCCACAATCTTTGTAATCCCTACTGTGACATAACCACTAATGGAACAGCCACTTGATATTCAAATATCAATATAAACATACTAAATATATATAGCATTTTCCTCAATTTATGTAATAGTTCAGTCAGCACTGTTTTTATAAATTTGAAGAATCATTAGGGGCTACAAAAATCTATGGTAAATCACTGTGGTCAAATAACAAAGATTACCTCTTCCTATGAGAGCTACCCCTAAGCCAAAACTCTCCTCACTAATTAAGCCTAAGTCTAAATGTGAACTTCACTCAGAAAGGGCTAAATCTAAAATACAGGTAATAGACTTTTAGTCAACTTCCTAATTTATAATCTGAGGAATTTGTGACATCATAGCCATATAACCATATTAAAATGTATCTCATGTGATCATGTGAGGTGAGCATAAAATGACATGTGGATCCATGACG
The DNA here is from genome assembly GCF_018350155.1 of Leopardus geoffroyi. Lineage (NCBI taxonomy): Eukaryota > Metazoa > Chordata > Mammalia > Carnivora > Felidae > Leopardus > Leopardus geoffroyi. The sequence continues at coordinate 155,844,024 of NC_059328.1, forward strand.
GATCTAGTATGGTGATGGTTGTTGGTATTTTCTCCAGTTTGTTTGAAGTCTTTTAAGCCCTGTGAAGATCTTGAGGCTTGAAGCTACTGAATGCATGGGTATGGAAATAAGCAAGGGTTGGGTGAAATAGTAACCATGTGTTCAGTGGAATTTGTCTGAGCCTCAGATCTCGGATTTGCTCTGGTTCTCTCTGAAACCTGAGCCACAAACTCTGTTTTACTTGCAGCATTTCAGGGCATGAATTCTCTCTGTTAATCTCAATAACCACCACTACTTGTTTGACTCTTGGAGAACTCATTACAAAATTAAAATGTCTTAAGATTTCTCTTTTGTAAGTTTCTGTGACATATTCATCCAGACTCCTCATATCTCCCAAATCCTGTTGAGCAATGTTAGATAATATACATCTTCAGTACCCTACTTGTGCTAAAAGAATGCAGTCTTGTACAGTTACCTGATTATTTTCATAACAAATGAAATTATATTTGGTTCCATAATGTATAAGAAAAAATCCTTGGTGTCCATCTTTCACTCATTTATAGAAACTATCGACCTTTCATATTAAGCCACTCAGATTTTGCTTTTTCAGAATGTGAACAAATCAGTAATAAGGAATAAAATCTAATAAGAAAAACATGTCCCACGTTATTTCATCTAAAAAAGGACAGGTCTATTTGAATAAGTAAAACTATGTATTAAAAAGCTTTTTCTTATATAGAAATGCCTTTTAATAACACCCTGTACTATGTTATATTCAGCGTTGAATTAGACAGTCTCCTGTAGAGGTGGAACATAGAAAACTTGATTTAACTAATGGCTAAGAATGATTTATAATTAATGTATCAATTATTCACATGTAAATGTTTCCAGGCTACAAGGAATATGTATACGATTAGTCGCATAAACAGGGCAATTTCTTCACAAGATAAATATGCTTAGCAAATTATTTTCTCATAAAGCAAAGGTGAAATTAAGCTGAACCCTTACTGAAACGTCAAAAATGTGAATTAGTTGGGTCCCAATTAGCTTTTCCTGTAGCCTTAAAAACAGTATCTAATAGCTTTACAATCCTATGATATTTAATATCCATATATTTGCATATATTTTATTTTTAAAGATATCTTTAATATTTATATGTAAACACTGCTGAAAAATGCAGTGAATGTTAAAAGCAGCAATAAAATGCATCTATTGTTTGAAAAAGTGTCTCTCCCGAGACTAAATCAATGACTTCCATGTTAAATTTTCTTAGTTTATGCTTCTCAACAATATTTTCTCTAATGCTGTAATGTCACAAACATAGCAAGCTGACTGCAAATCAAACCATGTTTATTCGGCTTCTAGTCACTAACACTAAAACAAAAATTTCAGAGTCAGGATTTACCTGACAAGTTTTCAGATGATGCATGAGGCAGATTAGCATACCTCCCTTAATTTTCCTTCACTATTATGGCTTTAATCTTGAGAGCAAAAGCCAAGCATATCTGCAGTCAAACAAAAAGGATGTGAAAGAATAGTCACCTTACAGCATGAAAAGTGCAGTTGATGGACAATTTAAATTGTGTGTTTCCTGATGTCTTGGGCTGGAACACCTCCTACCATCTGGGACGAATTGGAATGTTGTGGCACAAAACTGGGATTGTGGGTTGAATTGTGTCCCCCGTAAGAAGATATGTCAAAATCCTAACCCCTGGTACCTGTGAATGTGATTTTATTTGGAAATGGGATGGTTGCAGATGCAATCAAGTTAAGGTAACATAACACTGAATTAGGGTGGGCCCTAATCCTATATGGCTAGTGTTCTTAGAAGAAATGACACAGATAGAAGACACACAGGGAGAATGCCATGGGATGAGAGAAACAGTTTAGAATGACACATCAATAAGCCAAAGAGCACCAGAAATTGTTGGTGATGCCAGAAGCTAAAGAAAGTCATGGAACATCTTCCTTAGAGCCTTCAGAGAGAGTATGGCTCTGCCAACACCACTGGCCTCCAGGACTATGAGAGAATAAATTTCTGTTGTTTTAAGCCACCCAATCAATGGCAATTTGTTAATAACAGCCCTGAAACTAATAACCTGATTTTTTTTTGTTTTTTAAAAATGAAAGAATTAAAAAATACATTGAAGTATAGTTGACAAAAAATATTATGTTAGTTTCAGGTATACCACATAGTGATTTGATATTTATAAACATTATGAAGTGACCACCACATTACCATCCATTACCATACAAAATTATTACAGTGTTATTGACTATATTCCCTAAGCTATACTTTACATCCATACACATGACTTATTTATTTTATAACTGGAAGTTTGTATCTCTTAATTCCCTTTACTTCTTTCACCCATAACTCCACCACCTTCTCTCTGGTAAACACTGGTTTGTTCTCTATATTTATGAGTCTGTTTTGTTTGCTTGTTTGTTTTTATTAGAATCCATATATAAGTAAACTTCTGTGGTATATGTCTTTATTTGTCTGGTTTATTCCATTTAGCATACTACCCTCTGGATCCATCCATGTTGTTGCAAATGGCAAGATTTTATCCTTTTTTATGGCTGACTAATATTCCATTGTATGTATGTACCATGTCTTTATTCATCTGTTGGTGGGCACTTAGGTTCCTCTTATATCTTGACTGTTGTAAATAATGATACAATAAACATAGAGTGCATATATCTTGTTGAGTTAATGTTTTTTTTCCTTCAGATAAATTCCCAGAAGCGCAATTGCTGGATCCTATGGTATTTCTATTTTTAAGTTTTTGAGGAACATCTATACTGTTTTCCATAGTGACTGTAGCAGTTTACATTTATACCAGCAGTGTATGAGGGTTTTCTCTTGTCTTTTGATACTAGCCATTCTGACAGGTATGAGGTGATATCTTGTAATTTTGATTTGCATTTCCCTGATGATTAGTTATGTTGAACACCTTTTCATATGTCTGTTGGCCATCTGCATGTCTTCTTTACAAAATACTTGTCAGGTCCTCTACCCATTTTTTAATTATATTGCTGTGATTTAGTGTTGAGTTGTATGAGTTCTTTATTTTGGATATTAATCCCTTATTGGATATATTATTTGCAAATATGACCTCTCATTCATTTTAAGTTTGTTGATGCTTTTCTTTGCTATGCAAATCAATTTTAGTTTGATGCAGTCCCAGTAGTTTATTTTTGCTTTCGTTGCCCTTGCTGAGAAGACAGGCCCCCAAAAATACTGCTAAAAGAGTTTACTATCTATGTTTTCTTCTAAGATTTTTGTGGTTTCAAGTGTTACATTTAGGTTTTTAATCCATTTTGCATTTATTTTTGTGTGTGGTGTAAGAAAGTGGTCCAGTTTCATTCTTTTGCATGTAGCTGTTGAGTTTTACCAGCACCATTTGTTGAAGAGACCATCTTTTTCTCCTTGTGTATACTTGTCCCTTTATCATGTATTAATTGACCGTAAAAGTGTGGATTTGTCCCTTTGTCATATATTAATTGACTGTAAAAGTGTGGATTAATTGACCGTAAAAGCATTGATTTATATGTCTGTTTTTGTGCCAGTACCATACTGCTTTGATTAGTGTAGCTTTGTAGTATGCAGTTAACCTTGAACAACATGCATTTAAACTGTACACGTAAGGGGTGCATGGGTGGCTCAATTGATTGAGAGTCTGACTTCAGCTCACATCGTGATCTTGCCGTTTGTGGGTTTAAGCCCCACCTTGTGATCTGTGCTGACACCTCGGGGCCTGCTTTGGATTCTGTGTCTCCCTCTCTCTCTGCCCCTCTCTCACTCATGCTCTGTGTCTCTCTCTCTCAAGAATAAATAAACATTAAGAAAATTTTTTAAACTACACAGATCCATTTATGTGCAGAATTTTTTTCCCAATATAGTATAGAGCTATATGTGTATTTTCTTTATGATTTTCTTTTTTTTTAAAGTTTTTTTAATGTTTTAGTTATATTTGAGACAGAGAGAGACAGAGCATGAGCAGGGGAGGGGCAGAGAGAGAGGGAGACACAGAATCCAAAGCAGGCTCCAGGCCCTGAGCTGTCAGCACAGAGCCTGACGCAGGGCTCGAACTCACAAACTGAGAGAGAGATCATGACCTGAGCCGAAGTTGGTCACCCAACCAACTGAGCCACCCAGGCGCCCTTTATGATTTTCTAAATATCATTTTCTTTTCTCTAGCTTACTTTATTTTAGGAATACAGTATATGATACATATAATATACAAAATATATGTTGTTTATGTTATCAGTAAGGTTTCCAGTCAACAGTTGACTATTAATAGTTATGTGTTTGGAGTTATGTGTATGGAGTTATACAAGGATTTTTTGACCACATCAGGAGGGTAGCACCCCTAACCCCCATGTTGTTCAAGGTGAACTGTAGAAAATTTAGGAGTGTTATACCTCCAGCTTTGTTCTTTTTTAAAATTACTTTGGCTGTTCAGGGTCTTTTGTGGTTTCATACAAAGTTTAGGATTATGTATTTTAGTTCTGTGAAAATGTCATTGGTACTTTGATAGGAATTGTATTGAATCTGTAGATTGCTTTGGGTGGTATGGACATTTTAACAATATTAATTCTTCTAATCTAATTCCATAAGCTTGGAATTTCTTTCTATTTGTTTGGGTCTTTACTTTCTTTCATTGATGTCTTATAGTTTCAGAATACAGGTCTTTTACATCTTGCTTACATTTATTCCTAGGCATTTAATTCTTTTTTATGGGTTTGTAAATGGAATTTTCTTAAGTTTTTTTCTGATAGTTCATTATTAGTGAAAACTGAATTTCCATGAGAGATATTGCTTTCCATTGAGGCCAAAGGAGGCCTTTATTAAAATATGTGTTTTTTAGGGGCGCCTGGGTGGCGCAGTCGGTTAAGCGTCCGACTTCAGCCAGGTCACGATCTCGCGGTCCGTGAGTTCGAACCCCGCGTCGGGCTCTGGGCTGATGGCTCGGAGCCTGGAGCCTGTTTCCGATTCTGTGTCTCCCTCTCTCTCTGCCCCTCCCCCGTTCATGCTCTGTCTCTCTCTGTCCCAAAAATAAATAAACGTTGAAAAAAAAAAATTAAAAAAAAAAATATGTGTTTTTTAAAAAAGACAATGAATTAATATATCAGCAGCTGTTAACATATCTTCTGTAAAACAGATTCTCTAAAGAAGTGAGACAAAACAAGATACATTGTTTGATGAGGATAAGGAAAGTTACGAAGTTTGGGAATCTATCTAAAAAGTGATATAGCTGGGGCTGATGGTGTTTTGTACTCGTTTGCCAGGTAGAACAAGAGCCCATTAACTGGAAAGAGAAAACAACAACATTGGGTGGCAAACATGGTGTTGGAAATACCTATACAATTTCATTCTGTATTGGAGACAAGGGCAGAAGACATCTAAACTTCCTATATGTTCATATTGAGACCAAGGGTAAGAGGGAGTTGGATAAAGAAATTCATTATGTGGAATAGAAAGAGAGGTTTTAAAGGCATTATAATGTTCAATACATGATAGTGTTAGAAAAAATGTTGACTTAATGAACATTAGTGGAAATAATTAGTGTCCAATAAATTGAATTAATTAGTTAACATGTAATATAGTGGTAATATCAATTCAAATAATATGGTGATGAAGTATATTCATATGCTAAGAATGGAGCATTGAAAACTATAATCATCTGGAATAATTTCTTTTATCAAATCCTTGGAGAAAGATTCGTTGAGATCATATGGCAGCTATAGTCATTTAAGGAAAATTCCTGAAGTTAGGTTACTATAGGTAAAAGCTACTCTAGAAATGAAACTTTACAATTTTAATGTAACAGAACTGATAACTGTCATTTTAATCTGTCTAGTAAAGCAATTTTTAGGACATTTATTTTGTTATTATCCAAATGAAAAAGACTGTGTAATCCAGATAAACTATTAAAGCTTTCTAAATACAAGTTTATCTGGCTTTGGAATGGATTTTTTTTTTTATGGTTTAACAAATTAACCATATTATAAAAAATGTCAGTCTATTCCACTACCATAGTTTCAAATATGCCTTAACTCTCAGTGGGTTTATGTTTCTTCTATATAATGTCTTGGAATTCAATAAACAGGAGCTAAAGCTCAGTGAAGACAAGAGAGCAGTACATACACAAATAGTTGAAGCCACTGAAAGTAAATTGAGTCTGCTAAAACCTACAGATTTATTATATATAACAGCCAGAAAATTATTTTAAACTTGAAATAATCAAGAAAAATTATTGGTATTCTTTCATTGCAGTGCTGGCTTAACTATATTGACTAGGCAGTTTTCAATTCTGAAAGGGGCAAAAGGTTAATTTGTGGATTTTTGTCTAGTAGAGAAGGAAATAATGTCTGTCCAGTAGAGCTGATAACACTGAAGATTATTATCTGTGGTCCTGTTAGCTATATGTAGTTTCATATCTAACATAAAAATCTTATCCTAACATTTCTTTGTTTTATTCTCGTATGTTTTATTCCTAAAGAATCTATGAGCAAGTCATAATGCTTACTAGTTTGCTTATTAATTAATGATTTAAGTAAAATCTTTGACATGCTCATTTATGTTGTATGAGAATTATGTTTTTCAACTAATGAAAATTGAACTTTGTTTTGGAGATCATCCACTGAGATGCCCAAGTGGGTTCATGATAGAGCCAAGTAAATGTATTAAAGGAGACATGCACCCCATGGCTATTTAAATTCAGTCATATATTTTTTTGGCTCAAGTGGAATCAATTTTAACTTTTCTGACTCTCTCTTTTCTTTCTTCCTACTTGTTTTTGCTTCTGGTTCATGCATAGTTAAGAATTGATTCCCCATTGCTGGTAGCAATGGATAGAAACTTAAGTTTTGTGGCCCAACCATTTGGTGAGATCTCTGTTCTATGGATGATGAACTGTCTTCTGTTAGGTGACATCTCAGAAAGTTTGGTTTGTTAGTCTTTTTTGTTTGTATCTTTGTGAGTTCAAAACAATTAAAATTTTGTGCTGATTGGGAAGGACAACAACTCCTTGATTTCTGAACTGATGGGTTTTGTAATTTTTACTTTTGATCTATGGTTGAAGCTGTAGAACTGAAGCAGTAAGTTCTCTTTATGTTTATGTTTGTGTGTCTGTAATTCAGAAAAGTACTTATATCTCTTTGACAAATGTGAAGTGTTTTTCTATCTCTGGCAGATGTAAATAGGTTACATTATAATGTTTCTTAAATTAAAGGAGTTCTGTTCTGTTTGTTTTTTCAAGAATAAGTACTTAAATAAATCGCATATTTTTTAAATTCACAGAAAATAAACTTTTTTTTTGTTTTTTATTTTCTTTTAATGTGAATTTATTTTTGAGAAAGACAAAGAGAGTGAGCGGGGGAGGGGCAGGGAGAGATGGAGACACAGAATCTGAAGCAGGGTCTAGCCTCTGAGCAGTCAGCACAGAGCTCGACACGGGGTTCAAACTCCCGAACTGCGAGATCATGACCTGAGCTGAAGTTGGACGCTTAACTGACTGAGCTACCCAGGCAGCCCTAAACTTGTTTTATAATATTTTAAAAGTTGAAAAGTTCTAGCCTTCTCTCCCACAGAAAGAATAATCCTCTTACAGATAGTAAATTCAGAAACATTTACATAATCTAAGTCACAAAATCAACATGAATCTTTAGATCATACTGATCTATATATATTTATTTTTGGCAGGGACACCAAGGCCCTTTCCAAAAAAAAAATTGTTCAAATATAATTAGAAGTAATATTAGTTACAGGTGAACAATATGATGATTCAACAATTTTATACATTTGTCGGTGCTCATCACAATAAGTGCACTCTTTATCACTTCACCTATTTTATCCATTCCTCATTCGCCTGTCCTCTGGCAATGAGCAGTTTGTTCTCTGTATTTAGAATCTTTTTGTTTTGTTTGTCTTTTTTTGTTGTTGTTGTTGATTTGTTTTGTTTCTTAATTTCCATACATGAGTGAATCATGTATGATTTTCACATATGAGTGAAAATCATATGGTATTTGTCTTTCTCTGACTTACTCATTTTATTTACTCATTTTACCCTCTAGATGCATATTGTTGCAAATGGTAAGATTTTGTTCTTTTCAAAGCCGAGTAATCTATTTGTGTATGTATGGATGTACACATATATATCAATATATCGTATCTTCTTTATCCATTCATCTATTGATGGACACTTAGGTAGCTTCCATATCTTGGCTATTGTAAATAATGTTGGAGTAAACATAGGGGTATGTATATTTTCTGAATTAGTGTTTTCATTTTCCTTGGGTAAATACCCAATAGTGAAATTATTGGATCATATGGTAATTCTGGTTTTAAATTTTTTGAGGAACATCCATACTGTTTTCCACAATGGCTGCAGCAGCTTGCATTTCTACCAATAGTGCATGAGGTTTCCTTTTTTGCTACATCCTTGCCAGTACTTGTTGTTTCTTGTGTTCTTTATTTTAGCCAGTCTGACAGGTATGAGGTGATATCTCATTGTGGTTTTGATTTACATTTCCCTGATGATTTGTAATGTTGAACATCTTTTCATGTGTCTGCTGGCAATCTGTATGTCTTCTTTGGAAAAATGTCCATTGAGGTCCTCTGCCCATTTTTTAATTGGATTATTTCGATTTTTGGTGTTGAGTTGCATTAAGTGTATTTTGGTTTTTTTTTCTTTTGATATGTTTAGTATATTAACCCCTGATTGGATTCATTATTTGCAAATATCCTCTCCCATTCAGAAGTTTATCTTTTTGTTTTGTTGATGGATTCCTTTGCCATGCAAAAGTTTTTTATTTTGGTATAGTCCCAGTAGTTTACCTTTGCTTTTGTTTCCTTTGCCTCAGGAGACATATCTAGAAAAGGGTTTTTATGGCTGATATCAAAAAGATTACCGCCTATGTTTTCTTCTAGGAATTTTATGGTTTCAGATTTCCCATTTAGGTCTTTAATCCATTTTGAGTTTATTTTGTGTGTAGTATAAGAAAGTGGTCCAGGTTCATTCTTTTGCATGTAGCTGTCCATTTTTACCAGCATTCTTTGTTGAAGACACTGTCATTTTCCCATTACATATTCTTGCCTCCTTTGTCATAGATTAATTGACCATAAATGTGTGGCTTTATATCTGGACTCTATTCTGTTCTATTGATCTCTGTGTGTCTGTTTTTGTGTCAGTACTGTAATGTTTTGATTTATAGCTTTGTAATATATCTTGATATCTTACATGATGTTTAAGCTGATGAAAGATGTAAATTTGTATTCACATAAACTAAATCATAATACTGACAGATGCTTTCATGTAACAGTGATTATGTTTTTGCATTTCTTAACTTAAACACAATATCTGAATTTTTTGGTAATTCATAATCTTTGTCTAATATTCAGAAGGGTTGAGGAAATCTTTACATATATTGATAATAATTACTTAACATTGAATCGTGAAACATGGACTGTTATTTTTTTTTCAATATATGAAATTTATTGTCAAATTGGTTTCCATACAACACCCAGTGCTCATCCCAAAAGGTGCCCTCCTCAATACCCATCGCCCACCCTCCCCTCCCTCCCACCCCCCATCAACCCTCAGTTTGTTCTCAGTTTTTAAGAGTCTCTTATGCTTTGGCTCTCTCCCACTCTAACCTCTTTATTTTTTTCCTTCCCCTCCCCCATGGGTTTCTGTTAAGTTTCTCAGGATCCACATAAGAGTGAAAACATATGGTATCCGTCTTTCTCTGTATGGCTTATTTCACTTAGCATCACACTCTCCAGTTCCATCCACGTTGCTACAAAGGGCCATATTTCGTTCTTTCTCATTGCCATGTAGTATTCCATTGTGTATATAAACCACAATTTCTTTATCCATTCATCAGTTGATGGACATTTAGGCTCTTTCCATAATTTGGCTATTGTTGAGAGTGCTGCTATAAACATTGGGGTACAAGTGCCCCTATGCATCAGTACTCCTGTATCCCTTGGGTAAATTCCTAGCAGTGCTATTGCTGGGTCATAAGTTAGGTCTATTTTTAATTTTCTGAGGAACCTCCACACTGTTTTCCAGAGCGGCTGCACCAATTTGCATTCCCACCAACAGTGCAAGAGGGTTCCCGTTTCTCCACATCCTCTCCAGCATCTATAGTCTCCTGATTTGTTCATTTTGGCCACTGTGACTGGCGTGAGGTGATATCTGAGTGTGGTTTTGATTTGTATTTCCCTGATAAGGAGCGACGCTGAACATCTTTTCATGTGCCTGTTGGCCATCCGGATGTCTTCTTTAGAGAAGTGTCTATTCATGTTTTCTGCCCATTTCTTCACTGGGTTATTTGTTTTTCGGGTGTGGAGTTTGGTGAGCTCTTTATAGATTTTGGATACTACCCTTTGTCCGATATGTCATTTGCAAATATCTTTTCCCATTCCGTTGGTTGCCTTTTAGTTTTGTTGGTTGTTTCCTTTGCTGTGCAGAAGCTTTTTATCTTCATAAGGTCCCAGTAATTCATTTTTGCTTTTAATTCCCTTGCCCTTGGGGATGTGTCGAGTAAGAGATTGCTACGGCTGAGGTCAGAGAGGTCTTTTCCTGCTTTCTCCTCTAAGGTTTTGATGGTTTCCTGTCTCACATTCAGGTCCTTTATCCATTTTAAGTTTATTTTTGTGAATGGTGTCAGAAAGTGGTCTAGTTTCAACCTTCTGCATGTTGCTGTCCAGTTCTCCCAGCACCATTTGTTAAAGAGACTGTCTTTTTTCCATTGGATGTTCTTTCCTGCTTTGTCAAAGATAAGTTGGCCCTACGTTTGTGGGTCTAGTTCTGGGGTTTCTATTCTATTCCATTGGTCTATGTGTCTGTTTTTGTGCCAATACTATGCTGTCTTGATGATTACAGCTTTGTAGTAGAGGCTAAAGTCTGGAATTGTGATGCCTCCTGCTTTGGTCTTCTTCTTCAAAATTACTTTGGCTATTTGGGGCCTTTTATGATTCCATATGAATGTTAGGATTGCTTGCTCTAGTTTTGAGAAGAATGCTGGTGCAATTTTGATTGGGATTGCATTGAATGTGTAGATAGCTTTGGGTAGCATTGACATTTTGACAATATTTATTTTTCCAATCCATGAGCAGGGAATGTCTTTCCATTTCTTTAAATCTTCTTCAATTTCCTTCGTAAGCTTTCTATAGTTTTCAGCATACAGATCTTTTACATCTTTGGTTAGATTTATTCCTAGGTATTTTATGCTTCTTGGTGCAATTGTGAATGGGATCAGTTTCTTTATTTGTCTTTCTGTTGCTTCATTGTTAGTGTATAAGAATGCAACTGATTTCTGTACATTGATTTTGTATCCTGCAACTTTGCTGAATTCATGTATCAGTTCTAGCAGACTTTTGGTGGAGTCTGTTGGATTTTCCATGTATAGTATCATGTCATCTGCAAAAAGTGAAAGCTTGACTTCATCTTTGCCAATTTTGATGCCTTTGATTTCCTTTTGTTGTCTGATTGCTGATGCTAGAACTTCCAGCACTATATTAAACAACAGCGGTGACAGTGGGCATCCCTGTCGTGTTCCTGATCTCAGGGAAAAAGCTCTCAGTTTTTCCCCATTGAGGATGATGTTAGCTGTGGGCTTTTCATAAATGGCTTTTATGGTGTTTAAGTATGTTCCTTCTATCCCGACTTTCTCGAGCGTTTTTATTAAGAAAGGGTGCTGAATTTTGTCAAAGGCCTTTTCTGCATCGATTGACAGGATCATATGGTTCTTATCTTTTCTTTTATTAATGTGATGTATCACGTTGATTGACTTGCGAATGTTGAACCAGCCCTGCATCCCAGGAATGAATCCCACTTGATCATGGTGAATAATTCTTTGTATATGCTGTTGAATTCGATTTGCTAGTATCTTATTGAGAATTTTTGCATCCATATTCATCAGGGATATTGGCCGGTAGTTCTCTTTTTTTACTGGGTCTCTGTCTGGTTTAGGAATCAAAGTAATACTGGCTTCATAGAATGAGTCTGGAAATTTTCCTTCCCTTTCTATTTCTTGGAATAGCTTGAGAAGGATAGGTATTATCTCTGCTTTAAACGTCTGGTAGAACTCCCCTGGGAAGCCATCTGGTCCTGGACTCTTATTTGTTGGGAGATTTTTGATGACCGATTCAATTTCTTCGCTGGTTATGGGTCTGTTCAAGCTTTCTATTTCCTCCTGATTGAGTTTTGGAAGCGTGTGGGTGTGTAGGAATTTGTCCATTTCTTCCAGGTTGTCCAATTTGATGGCATATAATTTTTCATAGTATTCCCTGATAATTGCTTGTATCTCTGAGGGATTGGTTGTAATAATTCCATTTTCATTCATGATTTTATCTATTTGGGTCATCTCCCTTTTCTTTTTGAGAAGCCTGGCTAGGGGTTTGTCGATTTTGTTTATTTTTTCAAAAAATCAGCTCTTGGTTTCGTTGATCTGCTCTACAGTTTTTTTAGATTCTATATTATTTCTGCTCTGATCTTTATTATTTCTCTTCTTCTGCTGGTTTAGGCTGCCTTTGCTGTTCTGCTTCTATTTCCTTTAGGTGTGCTGTTAGATTTTGTATTTGGGATTTTTCTTGTTTCTTGAGATAGGCCTGGATTGCAATGTATTTTCCTCTCAGGACTGCCTTCGCTGCGTCCCAAAGCGTTTGGATTGTTGTATTTTCATTTTCATTTGTTTCCATATATTTTTTAATTTCTTCTCTAATTGCCTGGTTGACCCATTCATTCTGTAGTAGGGTGTTCTTTAACCTCCATGCTTTTGGAGGTTTTCCAGACTTTTTCCTGTGGTTGATTTCAAACTTCATAGCATTGTGGTCTGAAAGTATGCATGGTATGATTTCAAATCTTGTATACTTATGAAGGGCTGTTTTGTGACCCAGTATATGATCTATCTTGGAGAATGTTCCATGTGCACTTGAGAAGAAAGTATATTCTGTTGCTTTGGGATGCAGAGTTCTAAATATATCTGTCAAGTCCATCTGATCCAATGTCTCATTCAGGGCCTTTGTTTCTTTATTGACCATGTGTCTAGATGATCTATCCATTTCTGTAAGTGGAGTGTTAAAGTCCCCTGCAATTACCGCATTCTTATCAATAAGGTTGCTTATGTTTATGAGTAATTGTTTTATATATTTGGGTATTCGGCGCATAGACATTTATAATTGTTAGCTCTTCCTGATGGATAGACCCTGTAATTATTATATAATGCCCTTCTTCATCTCTTGTTACAGCCTTTAATTTAAAGTCTAGTTTGTCTGATATAAGTATGGCTACTCCAGCTTTCTTTTGGCTTCCAGTAGCATGATAAATAGTTCTCCATCCCCTCACTCTCAATCTAAAGGTGTCCTCAGGTCTAAAATGAGTCTCTTGTAGACGGCAAATAGATGGGTCTTGTTTTTTTTATCCATTTTGATACCCTGTGTCTTTTGGTTGGCGCATTTAGTCCATTGACACTCAGTGTTATTATAGAAAGATGTGGGTTTAGAGTCATTGTGATGTCCGTAGGTTTCACGCTTGTAGCAATGTCTCTGGTACTTTGTCTCACAGGATCCCCCTTAGGATCTCTTGTAGGGCTGGTTTAGTGGTGACGAATTCCTTCAGTTTTTGTTTGTTTGGGAAGACCTTTATCTCTCCTTCTATTCTAAATGACAGACTTGCTGGATAAAGGATTCTCGGCTGCATATTTTTTCTGTTCAACACATTGAAGATCTCCTGCCATTCCTTTTGGCCTGCCAAGTTTCAAAAGAGAGATCAGTCACGAGTCTAATAGGTCTCCCTTTATATGTTAGGGCATGTGTATCCCTTGCTGCTTTCAGAATTTTCTCTTTATCCTTGTATTTTGCCAGTTTCACTATGATATGTCATGCAGAGGATCGATTCAAGTTACGTCTGAAGGGAGTTCTCTGTGCCTCTTGGATTTCAATGCCTTTTTCCTTCCCCAGTTCAGGGAAGTTCTCAGCTATTATTTCTTCAAGTACGCCTTTAGCACCTTTCCCTCTCTCTTCCTCCTCTGGGATACCAATTATGCGTATATTATTTCTTTTTAGTGTATCACTTAGTTCTCTAATTTTCCCCTTTCTGCTTTTGCCAGCCAGACTCGGGGGCTCTGCCCCTCCACCCCGCCTCCCTCCCGCCAGTCCGTGCAGCGCGTACCACCTCTCCGCCCTTCCTAGCCTCTTTCGTGGGCCTCTCGTCTGCGCTTGGCTCCAGAGACTCTGTTCTGCTAGTCTTCTGGTGATTTTCTGGGTTATTTAGGCAGGTGTAGGTGGAATCTAAGTGATCAGCAGGACGCGCGGGGAGCCCAGCGTCCTCCTACACCACCATCTTCTGCTGTTCCAACATGGACTGTTAAAAAATAAGTTTAAAATTATATATTTTTGCTTTTTGGTCTTATATGCTAAGTGTGGCAGTACTGTTGAATAATTTTTTTGAATATGTTTATCATTTTTGCTGCTTTAAGATGAGTAAAAAGGCATAACTCTATTATAAAGTTGTGTTATGTGTACTTATAAGCTTTGCTAGTCTGCTAGCATACTTGTATATGACAGCTTTTACTTTATTGCCTCTGTTTTTTCTATGAATAGAAGTTATTACTTTGGTGAAAATCTCAGTTAATATGAAGGAGTAGAATTATACTAGGAACAATAATGACATAAATATAACTACTTTTTTTTTAAAAAAAAAGGTGTTTAAAATTTTTGCTATAAATTATTATATTAATCTAAGTATTATATGAATGCTTTCACTCTGTTAAAATGTTATTTTGTCTTAGGGTCTTAACAAAAGATATAAATGTCACTCTCTATTTTCTATATAGTGTGTCCATTATCAGATTTATATCTTTGTAGTATAATTGTTTTTTTTATGTTGACTTTATTAATCCTGTTGTTAAAAAAAAAACTTTACTAATAAATAAGTAAAAAAAAGAACAACTTTTTTCTTGCTTGTAAATGTGCTATTTCCCTAAAATCTGTTGTCCTTTGGATTTATCTTAAAATATTTTATTGTCCCTTTCGTTACATAGACACAGAATATTATTTTTCTGTCAACCATAATCAGTATTATCCAGTTACAAATCTTGTTTGAATACTCTTGATTTTTGACTTTCAAGTTTTAACCCTAAATTAGAAAATATAAAATTAAAATTTCATAGTATTTTTCTTTTTCTTTTTTTTTTTTCCTTTCCTTTTCATTTCTTTGACTTTAGAGAGAGAGAGTGCATGAGTATGGGAGAGGGGCAGGAGAGAGAGAGAGAGTGAGCAAGAGAGAGAGAGAGAGAGACAGAGAGAGAGAGAGAGAGAGAGAGAGAGAGAGAGAGAATCCTATACAGGCTCCATGCTGAGTGTGGAGCCTGACACGGGGTCTGAGCCTGTGATCTAAGGATCATGACCTGGGCTGAAATCAAGAGTCAAGCACTCAACTGACTAAGCCACCCAGGTGCCCCAAATTTCGCAATGTTTTTCACAACTGAAATTGCCTTTGAAATTTTCCATAGAGCCCCTGGAAAATCATAAATTTGTGTTGTCTTATAAAAAGGGAGATGCTAGAAAAATTAGGTTTGATTGATATGCTTCTACTTCTAGTTAGCTTAAAATGATTATTGGAATCAATGAAATACACATTCTGTGTTTCATATGGGAGGAATGTCAAATTAGAATAACTGTTTAGCCTTCTCTAAGTTTGTATAGGTAAAATGCACTTGACATAAATGTATGTATGTATGTATTTAGATTTGCAGCTACTTTATTTATTTAGTTAGTTTTTATTTAAATTCCAGTTAGTTAACATGACATAAATGTTTTAGATAGTGTGAACTTCATAGGAAAGATCCTGAGTTGTTTTCAATGCCCTTTTTCTCTAGACAATACTCATCTCTATAGGAGTGAAGGTTAATGTACAGATTTTCGGGGCGCCTGGGTGGCGCAGTCAGTTAAGCGTCCGACTTCAGCCAGGTCACGATCTCGCGGTCCGTGAGTTCGAGCCCCGCGTCGGGCTCTGGGCTGATGGCTCAGAGCCTGGAGCCTGTTTCTGATTCTGTGTCTCCCTCTCTCTCTGCCCCTCCCCCATTCATGCTCTGTCTCTCTCTGTCCCGAAAATAAATAAACGTTGAAAAAAAAAATGTACAGATTTTCTTTTGTAAAGGTACAAATAAATTCCAGATAATGGAACAGATAACCTAAAAGAATATGATTTTTGAATTCTGTTGGGTATTAAAAAATTTTGTATTCAATCCAGAAATCTTAGTCTAACATTTCTTTGATTGATTAGAAATGTATATTTTTTTCTCAAATGTTTTTGTTTGTTTGTTTTTTAAACATTTTTATTTTTGAGAGACAGAGAGAGACACAGTGTGCCAGCTGGGGAGGGACAGAGAGAGAGGGAGACATAGAATCCAAAGCAGGCTCCAGGCTCTGAGCTGTCAGCACAGAGCCCAATATGGGGCTCAAACCCACCTACTACGAGATCATGACCTGAGCTGAAGTCAGATGCTTAACTGACTGAGCCACCCAGGTGTCCCTCAAATGTTTTTTGAACCAATCATAACTTTTTATAATATTTGACATATAGTTATTTTATATTTGTATAAGACTCATGGTTTTTTTTTTTTACATAACATTTTGCTTATTGTGGTAAAATACACATAACATTTACCATTTTAATCATTTTATCATCATATTTGTTTTATTTATTTTTATTTTTTTGGCCAGGCTTAATTATAGGTGCTTGGATATAGAAGTGAATAAAACAAACACACCCCTGCCAACTCTCATGTGGTTTACACTTTAACAGAGGAGAAGAAAATGCAACAAGAGAATTAAATAAAATATGTAGTATTTTAGATAGTGATAAATATGAAAAAGTAATAATACATGGAAAAAGGATAAGAAATGTCTGAGTGTGGGAGGTCACATTGAAAAAGCTTCACTGAGAAAGTGACCTTTGAAGAAATATCAAAAAACAAAGTAAGGGGATAAGCCATGTGAATATTGGAGGTGGAGGAAGTCCTCTACGTAAAGGGAAAATGAGGGGTAAAGACCTAGCATGTTTGAGGAACAGGAATATTTTGGTATAAGAGGAATTATTGAGGAGTAAAGTAGTAAGAGAAAATTATGGAATAGAAACGGGACATGATCATAAACAGAAATCAACAAAGTTGTTTGTTTTTTATTTGAATTAGATGGGAAGCCATTGGAGGGCTTTAAACTGACAAATGATATGATGTGACTTATGTTTTGAAATAATTGTCCTGGAAGCTATGTTGGAAATGGACCAAGTGAAACAAGGACAGAAATAAGAGGTCAATTAGAAGAATATTTCAGGATTTGGGTGAGAGATAATGGTGTCATAGATAGAGTGGCAGATAGAAGGTAGAAGATATTAGTTTCATCTGGATACAGTTTGAAGGTACGTTTACAGAGGGCTTGCTGGGAGATCACTGTATGTTTGTGTAAAAAATAAAGCACTTGGGGGTATCTCCATGTTATTTCATTTGAATGATTACAAAATGGAGCTGCTATACTGAAATGAAGAAGATTGTAAGAGGAGCAGGTTCGAGGGGGAAAAGTAGGAGCTCAGATTTGGAAATGTTAAGGTGAGATGTTTGTTAGACATCAACTTGAAGTTATTAAGTGGGAATATTAATGTATGAGTTGAAAGTTCAGGAAGCAATGGATGCTGCAGATAAGAATTTTGGAGCTAACAAAATGTAGACATTGTTTAATCTCATGAAATTTTATTGGGTCATAAGGCACAGAGTGTAGATAGAATAGAATTAAGAATTAAAGACAGAGCTCTAGGATGATTCAGCATTTAAGAGCCAGGGACATGAAGATGGACCCCAAAAGAAGCTTGAAAGACCAGAGAGGAAAGAGCAAAACTAGGCAAATGATGAAAGACTAGAACTCTATAAGATCAGAGGCTGCAACCAGACCAAGATGTGGAACCAAATTCTCCACCTATGCTCAGAGGGTGACATAGTTGTTGTTTGTTTTTATATATATATACTTTAAGTTCAAGTTAGACTTTATCTGACATTCACTTGGTTAAGGCAGAGTATGTCCAGAACTGAGCCTTCACTGTACAGGGTATAGGTTCTGGGATATTCTGTGCAGCTCCTCACTAATAATGTAAGGACTCATTTGTACACTCCATAGAGACTGTTCTAAATCCATCATGAGACCTTCTAAAAGGGAGAGATGAGTATGCTAGGAAACAATGCAAAATGAGCTATGAAACAAAAATAACAAAGCAAATGAAAAATCCATTGCCATGAAAAAGAGTTAGCATACCCATGAGTGGACAAGTCATACCTGAGAAAAAACATTCAGATCACTAAAGTACTTTGAAGGAGTTTTAAAACAAACTTACTCTTCAAAGGGTGTCTATGAAATTGGCAAGGGATTGTAAGAGAACAGATGAATGTGAAAAACACTAAAAATTATTTTTGGAAAGTAACCATTAATTTTAAAAATAAAAAAAAAGCCATTAACTTTTAACATTAATTACCCATTATTTTTACAAATCAGTACATTAATTCAGTAGTAAATTGGACATAACTGAAGACTTTGATAATAAAATTATGTAGATTTCTACAATTCAACAAAAGATAGTGCCTGTGAAAGAGAAATTAAGGTATAGTAAGGAGCTATAACATGTATCTAAGAAACTTTAAAGAAGCAGATAATAGAATGACTGCATACCATTAAGAACAATGAAAAATATTAAAACATTTTCAAGTAAAATTACAGATTTCCTCTACAGAAAAGATGATCATATTACAAGTAGGATTTACCTCAGCAATAATTATGTCAGAAGACAATGGGATATCTTCAAAGTACTGAGGAACAATATCTTTGAACCTGGACTTCTGTGTCCAAACTATTAAGTTATTACACACACACACACACACACACACACACACACACACACATACACATACACACACATATCAAAACAGCTTATTGCTATTAAGACAATAAAATAAGACCTCTCAAAAGGGAAACAAAAGTGACAACAAAGATAACATCTCTTATACGCAGAATCACTTTAAATCAAAGGAAAACTATGATAGAGATCACTAAGATCTAAAGCATTTCTGTTTATCTGGGTACCGTGCTGTGAGTTATTTCTCTTCACTACTAAAAGAAGCTAGACATTCAGAATATTTACAACACAGTGTGTTAAGTGGAATCCTGTCTTCCCACTAATCAAGTTAAAACGAGTCTTAAGACAAAGACATTTTTCTGCATGATTGAAAGTAATAAATTTCCTGTGCTGTTTTCTTGCCATTTAATGTCCATGAAAAGTCCTCTCTGCATTTATAAATGTAAACTTTTATGTTTGTTAAAATTATGAAACATTTAGAAAAATATGAGAAGTCAGAATATGTGACTAGATTTTAAGATTACAATGGTTCATTCATTAGATTTATTGTAAATATTTCAGGTTTAACTGAATTTAAATTAAAACCAAAATACTAAAGTTTAAAATATGTGTATTGAAATTATTCTTATCAGAACTATTCTTTTCGCCTCAATTATGAAGACTCCAGTATAATTTCTATTATTTAGAACAATAGCTTAGAAATTTTTATTCTCTTGCAAGAAGTTTAAAAACTAGCTTAAAAAATGAACATGTTTCTAAAGTGTTTGTTCTTCACTCACTCCACAGGCTGTCATCGATAACGTATTATACCAAGAAGAAAAATAACCCTAGGCAGCAGGAGTGGTATTCTAGAAAGAAAGGTGAGCAACATATCATAAAACACACTGAAAAAAATAAAGTATTCTAAAATAAAATAACAAATTCATTCATACTTCACATGGTTTGAGATAGGAAATGGGAGTTCAAAGAAAGGTTAAAGCTTGTTAAGATCCTTTTCTTCAGGGGACTGATATGCTGATTTACTGTAGAATATTTTACTAAAATATGAATGTAAGTATAGTTATGAGTTGTTATTAGTAACCATTAAAAGAACAGAAAAAGGACGTCTAACTCCTTTACCTTTGTGTATTTTTGAAATGTCTTAATAAAAAATTTTTAAATTCTCACATGCAATAATTTAGTATATTACTAATGTATATGTATATATATTATTCATGTATTATATGTATGGTAAAGTATAAAATATTATTAGGAAACCTATACACCACACTCATGATAGTGGTTGTCTCTGATTCAGGGTACTATTAGAAGGAGGTGCGGATATGGCTTCAAGAGAATGCTTTGTGTTATGCAGCAGAGCCTTTAGGCAACGTGTCATTTCAGAATCATGGGGTAAAGTGCAATGACATAACTCCTTTCACGTCTATGTGTGATTTGGGGAAAGGAAAGAAGAGAAAGTGAGGAGAGCAAGAAGTCATCAGACTTGTGTTTCTGGAATTTTCATGTCCAGGTTTCATTGTTTGTTAGGGGGAGCACCAAGGAAGATTAGATAAGTTGAGGGTAAAATATTCCACTATTCCAGATCTTTCAGCTCCTGAGTAGAAATTTCTCTCAGAAGTTTCCTAGCATCAACCTGAAGCATGATTATGATAAAATGAACTGGGTAGAGGTGTATCTTCTCAGTTGGTCTGAAACTGACCTTGATATTTCTCTTAAGTGTCTCAATTCCTATATGGTGTGAACTGTGTCATATGCAGTGGAGCTGCCATGACGGTTAAGCTAAGGTGACTCCAAAACCGAGGATTGGGCAGAGGATAAGGCTGCTGGTGGGGACATACAGTGAGGTAACCAATTTGAAAAACAGTTTGGCTATTTTTAGAAAACTTAAACACATACCTACTATACCACCCAGCCATTAGATACTTACTCTGCACAAATGAAAAATACAACCACAAAAATATTTTACATTAATTTTCATAACGACTTCATTTGTAATGGCCAAAACTGGTAACAATCCAAATGTCCATTAATCAAAGAATGGATAAGCAAATTGTATTATATTCATATTTAACAACAACAAGAAACAAATTATTGGTACATTCAGCCACTTGAATAAATCCCAAAATAATTGTGAGGAATGAAAGAAAGTAGACCCAAAAAAGTGGATATTGTTATTCAATGTATATAAAATTCTAGAAATTGGAAACAAATCTAGAGCAACAGAAAGCAAACAGATGTTTTCCTGGGGAGTGGGTGAGGATGTATGATGAGATTTAGATCACGAAAGGGCCAAAAGAAACTTCGAGAATAATAAAAATGTTCATTATTTTGCTTGTGGTGAAAATTGCTTGGGTTTATACAAATGTCACAACTTATCAAATTGTACAGCTATATGTACACAGTTTGTTGTATACCAGTTATATCTCAATTAATCTGTAAAAAATATTTAAAATGTGCCAAACCCTCTGCCAAGAGCAACAGAGGTTTTGTGCTCCACATGCACTGTTGATATATGGCAGCATACTACAGTTGTAGCTTACTGTGAGAAAATATATACCCTCTGTCCTTTATAATAGTTCTTTTAGTTGGAGGAACATAGATTCCATCACAAAATGAGTACTATCTATATTTTAAAGACAACATAGCATGATTATTCTGATGACAAAAACTAAAAATAGAGAAATCAGATTTATCATATATTTATGAATGACAATAACCAATATTAATGAATTTTTCAAGATATGGTTATTCTTATCTAATGCCAGTGGTAATATCTTACTAGAAAAAATTACGACAGTGTAGATCACAGTACTAATTTTGCATTGTTATTGACTGACATTTGAAATTAGCCTCATGAAATAATTAGGGATGTTCTTTGTAATTGTAATACAGTATTAACACAGGCTATCTATGCCTGGGTCATAAAGTAAAAGATATTTCAGTTTTTCCTTTTGTTCATCTTTGTTAAAATTTCTTGCCATCAGCATACATTAATCTTAGGATAAGTTAGTTTCCCTGAATAGCCCAATGAAAATAATAACTTTCCATGTACGTCTCACTCTCCATCTCCTTGACCTGCTTTGTTTCCATTCATAGAATTTATGCCATCTGACATCCTTTTTGGTTGTTTTGCTATTTGTTTATTCCTGTGTCTTTCCCGCTAGAAATTAAGCTGCATGAGTGTGAAGAATATTTTTTTGCTTTTTTTTTAATTTCTCTACTGAGAATAGTTCCTGGCATGTAACAGACATCCAATTAATATTTTTGAATAAAAGAAAAATGGCAAGAAGTGCAATTTAAAAAATGATATAATCAGTAGGAAGGCAAACTCTTTTGTATCTTGAATTGATTCAAGGCACGGAGTGGTTGTGAAATAAATAAGAGTATTTTTTCTCTTCTAATTTGCATTTTCAAAGTAGTAGTCCCTCTTTTCCACGGTTTTGCTTTCTGCAGTTTGAGTTACCAGTGGTTAGCCGAGGTCCTGAAGCAGATAGGTGACCTTCCTCCTGACATACTGTCTGAAGGTCAATAGCAGCCTAATGCTGCATCACAGTATTTGTATCATTCACCTCACATCATCTCATCATGTAGACATTTTATTCTCTGGCATCATCACAGGAAGAAGAAGGGTGAATAAATAAGATGTTTTGAGAGAAAGCACATTCACATAACATGTATTACAGTATATTGTTATAATTGTTTTATTTCATTATTAGTTATTATTGTTAATCTTATTGTACCTAGTTTATAAGTGAAATTTTATCATAGGTATTTATGTAAAGGAAAAAGAGAGTATATATAGGTTCCAGTTTTATCCATGGTTTCAGGCATCCATGGGGGTCTTGGAATGTATCCCAGGTGCATAAGAGGGGGGACTACTGTACAGAGCAGGCTTCCTCAATACAAATCCCTCCTTTCTCCCTCTGGTTTCTCAGGGGATTCCTCTTATAGTCAGTTGCTGGCTGACACTTCTCTGCAAGCTTTTCTCTCATCTCCCTCTCCTTTTACTCCTCTTGCTTCACTTGTTTGCTTTGCGCTTATGTGAGTCAGAGAACCTCATCTAGTGTAGCAAGTTGTCCCCCAAAGGGAAGAGAGTCATAGGCACATCTGTTGCTCAGTCTCCTCATCCTCACCTCCTGGGAAGTCTAAACAATCCTGAAGAAGCCCTGGGGAGAAGTTTTGAGAAAAAGTTTATACAAAAATAATTATCACTCAAAATGAATTGAGCTTAAGTATATGTACGTTTTTGTTGATCTATGTGAAAAATAAGCCCAAAGTATAAACTTTCTGATTGAGAACACCCAGGACACCCATGGGTTCTGTACCAGGGCTATATCCTAATTGAGGGTAAGTCATCCCAGGAAAGCCAGTGGTTCTGAGCTACCCTGCAAATAAGTGCTGAAGGAAAGCCCACAAGAAGACAGTGAAAGCTAAGAAATAGTTCAACAGAACTTCAGGGTACAAGACCAACACACAAATACCGGTTGTGTTTCTATATACCAGAATTGGAACAATCTGAAAAGATTAATTATGAAAGTAACTCCACTTATAAAACCATATAAATGAATAAGATACATAGGAATAAATAACCAAGGGAATCAAAGATTTATACAGTGAAAACTATAAAATATTGCTGAGTGAAATTAAAGATGACCTAAATAAATGTCTGTGATGGGGATGTGATCAGTGTACCCTCTTGAAATAAGGTACAGGGGCGCCTGGGTGGCGCAGTCGGTTAAGCGTCCGACTTCAGCCAGGTCACGATCCCGCGGTCCGTGAGTTCGAGCCCCGTGTCAGGCTCTGGGCTGATGGCTCAGAGCCTGGAGCCTGTTTCCGATTCTGTGTCTCCCTCTCTCTCTGCCCCTCCCCCGTTCATGCTCTGTCTCTCTCTGTCCCAAAAATAAATAAACGTTGAAAAAAAAATTAAAAAAAAAAAAAGAAATTAGGTACAAAAATTCCTTCCACTTTATTTTCCTTCTCAAAATTGTTTTTACCTCTTCCAGTGCTCATGTCTTACTACATATATTTTAGAATTAAATTCTATGTAATTTTTAGAACAGTCTTGTTCATATTTTCCAAACACCTTGCTAAGATTTTGATAGGCATGGCATCAAACCTGTACATGACTTTGAAGAGAATTTATCTATTTATGATGTTGAATCTTTCAATTCATGAACTCAGTATGTGCTCCATTTATTTAGATTTTCTTTGATTTCTTTCATCAGTGGTTTATAGTTTTTGGCCTACAAGTTCTGTGATGTTTTGCTAGATTTACACCAAAGTGTTTTTGAGTAGATATAAAGAATATCGTATATTTAATTTTAGTATCTGAGTGTTATTGTTAATATATGGAAATTTAATTATTTTTTTACATTTGTCTTGCATCATATAATATGCCTGAACTCACTTTTTTAGTTCTAGGATTGTGTGTGTGTGTGTGTGTGTGTGTGTGTGTGTGTGTGTGCGCGCGCGCGTGCGCGCGCACGCATCCCTTAGGATCTTCTGCATAGATAATCATAACATCTGCAAATAGGGATGCTTTTATTTATTTCTTATCTTTCTCTATCTCTGTCTTTCTCTCTTGCTAGCATTTCTTGCCTTATTGCACTGTGTAGAACTCTACCATATTGAATAAGAGTCTTAAGAACAGACATCCTTGCTCTGTTATTAATCTTAGAGGGAAAACATTCAATCTTTTACCAGTAAGAATAATATTCTTTGTAGGCTTTTTGTAGATTTTTTTTATCAGTTAGGGGAAGATATCTTTTATTTCTAGTTTTCTGAAGGTGTTTTTTTTATCATGGATTGATATTGAATTTTATCAGATTAAATTAAAATGGTGGATTACATTGAATGACTTTTGAATATTGAACTAGCCTTTCATCCCTAGACTAAACCCCATTTGGTCATGGTATATAATTCCTTTTCTATATGCTCAATTTTGTTTGCTAATATTCCATTAAGAATCTTGCATCTATTCATTGCAGATAATTGATTTATAGTTTTATTTTTTTGTACTATACTTGTCTGATTTTGGTATTTGGGTAATACCAGCATCATAAAATTGAAAGATGTTCTCTTCTCTTGTATATCTTGGAAGAACCTATGCAGAATTGAAGTTAATTCTTTTTAAAACATTTGGTAGAATTTTCTAGTACATTTATCTGTTCCATTTTCAAGTTTACTATTTATTTCCTCTGTTCCCTCCCTTTTCCTGCTGAGCTCATCAGCTGAGCTTTTGTTTTGGTTATTGTATTTTTCAGTCTAAAATTTACCTTTGGTTCTTCTTTATATCTTTGATTTATTTCCTGAGACTCTCTACTTCTTTTCAGGCATTTCTTATTTTTTTAATTTGTTTCAAATGTATTTGTAACTACTCATTATGGCTATTTTATGATGGCTGTTTTAAAATCCTTGTCATTTGTGTCTAACATTTCTGTAACCTCAATGTTGATGGCTGTTGGTTATCATTCTCCATTCAATTTGACATTTTCCTGCTTCTTGGTTTGACAGGTGATTTTTGATTGGAAATTAGACATTTTGGGTACCATGTTATGAGAAATTGGGTCTTATTTAAACATTTTGTTTTTCCTTGTTTCTTCTGACACTGTTGCCGCAGGAGAATGAAGATATTGAGTAACTACTGCCAAGGGGGTAAAGGTCCAGCTTTCCCACTGGTGGGTACAAGAGGCTCCTCCTTATGGTTTTGTGGAGTGGAAGTTTCAGCACCTCGCTGGGCCTCTCCTGATCCCACCCTGCCTAGGAAGGGCATATGTGCCCTCTTGCCATTCTACATCTGGCCTCCACCAGTGTGGGGTTGGGGACAGGGGGCTGTATTAATGCTGGGTGGCAAAAGCTGTCTCCACGAGGCCGCCTTTTACACCTTGTCACAGGAAAAGGAAGGCAGCCTCTTTAATGCTGGATGGGGGTGGATGCTCAGGTTCTCTCCAAGGTCTTCACTGACATCACAGGAGTTTGGGGAGGCTCATTAGTGCTTATTGGGGAATCTAAGCCTCAACCTTCGTTGACATGACCGCTGTAATGGGGTTGGCTGTATTGCTAACAGTCTGGTGAGGGTGGAAGTTGAGCCTTGCTTGGCTTTTGTTGGCATGACTATAACTGGATCCTTTTTTTGTTGTTTTGGCTGGATTAGAGAGGTTATTATCTCAAATTTTTCTTCCTCTACTGCCCCTTTCCTGTTTTGTTTGATTTTGTTTTGTTTTATTTTGGCTGTTCGCTTTTCATTTTCAAGTTTCTGGCTTCTCTAATGCCATGTATGGGGTATAAAATGCAAAAAGAAACCCAAGAATCTTAATATCATGTCATCACTTAGGTCCCAGGGTCCTTAACCAGTCTGCCTTATCCCAACCTTTCAGTGTCTTCCTATGTTTATTTTATAAATAGTTTCATCATTTTAGTTGTACATAGAAGGAACAGTAGGTAAAGTAGTTCTACTCTGTCTTCCTTGAAGCAGAGGTAAAAATAAAATTCTATTTTAATATAACTGTTCTGTACAATTTAATAATTCCCTGCCTTTTTCTATGCTGTTTTCTCTGTTTGTAATATATATCCAGCCACACCTCTCTGGCAAAGTGGCAAACTTCTCATCATTCTTCATGACAGAGCTGAAGAATTTCTATTTTGTTAAATCTTCCCTAACCTCCATTTCTCTGACTGCAGTCACTTATGCTATTGCTGCACTATATATAGCACTACATGAGCACACTAACCCCAGTTTATTTTAACTCTTTGTTGAAACAGCTGTCTTTCTTATTGTCTTCCGTTACAGAAGGGATGGTGCCTTGTTCATATTGTATGCAAAAAAAGGTACAGTGTCTGACAACACTATAAAAAACCCTGAATGTCTTTTATCTCTCTCTCTCTCTCTCTCTCTTTTTTTTTAGAGAAAGAGCAAGTGTGTGTGAGAGAGAGTGGGGGAGGGGCAGAGGAAGAGGGAGAGAGAGAATCTCAAGTGGGCTCCACACTGAAATAGAGAGTCACACACTTAATCAACTGAGCTATCCAAGCGCCCCATGCTGAATGTGTTTTAAAGGAGTGAATGGATATAGGGAAGATGGAATATCAGGTTTTAACTGGAAAATAAGACTAGGTATTTTTTTAGGAATGTAGATTGAAACAATGGAAACAACACCTTAATAAATATGAAGTGAAGAGATGTGAATAAGTAATAATTAAATTTCCTTTTTTTTGCTAATAGGTAGCTTTCTGGAGGACACAAAGTGAGAGATATGGGGGGAAAGAGATATGAAGTAAATGTAATAATTCTGGTTTTCCCACCTCTGTATTAGTGTTACTACAAAATAATCCATTTACTCCATCCACTTGAAGATCTTATTATCTCAGTTAAACTGAAAATTTCAGTTGGAAATGTGAATAAGGAAAGTTGATATGAGCTAAAATGACATTAATTGCCATGCATCTTAATGATGAGTTTTCATTTGTTTAATAAATTTAAATAATATATATGTACATTAATCATATATTGCTCTCTTATGCATCTAGCAGGATATTGATAGCTATAGTAAAATTTCAGACTACTCTTAATTAAACTAGCTGTTGGTAAATGGTAAGTGACAATTTGTGCTGATTTTAGGGGAAATGAGGGTTTGTTAAATGATAGATTTCTTTCAAGTCAGCCTAAATATCATTAATGAAATTAAAAGCTCAGTGGTCTGTGTTTTTATGAATCTTCCAAGTGATACATCCATGTTTACAGACCATTGAATTAGAACACACTGTTTATATTAATACATTAAGTAGGAAAACCCTGAAATCATTCCAATGAACATTTCCTTTAGTTAAGTCTTTTAAATTTTTTTTCAAACAAAAGCTTGAGATAAAATTCACATACCATGAGTCACCCATTTAAAAGAATAATTCGGTAGATTTTAGTATATTTATAGACTTGTACAACTATAATTATAGTCTAAGTTTAAAACATTGTAATGCTGTCCCAAAGAAACCCCAGACCCATTGACTGTAATTCCCCATTCCATCTCCACTTAGCCCTAGGCAAATCCAAGTTTACTTTCTGTCTCTATATATTTGCTTATTTTGGACAGTCATATACGTGGAATCATACAATGCGTAATATTTTGTGACTGGCTTCTTTTACATATCATGATGTTTTCATGTTAACCATGTTATAACATGCATCACTACTTTATTACTTGTATTGCTGAATAATATTCCATTGCATGGATATACCACATTTTGATTATCTTTTCATCAGTTGATGGACATTTGGGTTGTTTTACCTTTTGACTATTATGAATAATGCCATTATCAACATTTATGTAAGATATTTTTATGAACTTAGATTTTCATTTTTCTAAGGAATAAACTAAGGAGTGAAATGTTGGGTCAGTGGGAGCTTTATATGTAACCTTTTCAGGAACTGCCAGATCATAGTCTAAAGGCCTGCACCATTTTATATTCTCACCAACAGTGTATTAAGGTTCTAATTTCTTTTTTTTTTAATTGTTTCTAATGTTTATTTTCTATTTATATTGAGAGAGAGAGACAGAGTGTGATAAGGGGAGGGGCAGAGAGACAGAGACAGAATCTGAAGGAGGCTCCAGGCTCCAAGCTGTGAGCTGTGAACTGTCAGCACAGAGCCTGAGTGGGGCTCAAACTCATGAGCAGTGAGATCATGACCTTAGCCAAAGTTGGATGCTTAACCGACTGAGCCACCCAGGTGCCCCTAAGGTTCTAACTTCATCACATCCTGTCAACATTGTTATTTGTCTTTTTGATTATAGGCATCCTAAGGGGTATGAAGAGTTATCTCATTACAGTTATAATTTGCATTTTCTTGATGACAAATAGTGGTAGGATGAATGATGATGGTGGCCAAAAGAAAACTATGTCTGAATGCCTGGGCCTTGTAGAGATGTTACTTTATATGACAAAAGGGACTTTGTGGATATAAGTTAAGGATCTTGATATGGGGAAATTATCCCAAGTTATCTGGGAAATACCAGTGTACTTATAAGGGCCTTCAAAGAGGGAGCAAAAAGGTTAAAGTCAGAAAAAAGATGTGTCAACAAAAGTAGAAGTTGAACTGATGCAGTTGGAAGATGGAGGAAGGGGACGTGAGCCAAGAATGTACATGGGTTCTGAAACCTGGAAAGGGAAAAAAAAAGCTTTTCTTTTATGAATCCTCCAGGAGAAATGCAGCCCGCTACCGCTTTGATATTAGAATTTTGACCTCTAGAATTATAAGAGATATTTGAGTTATACAGGCTTCTACTTATGGAATAAATAATTCATGGGAATAAAAAGCAAAGTGTAAGGAATACAGTCAATGATGTTGTAATAAAAAGTAACGGGACAGATGGTAGCCACACTTGGGGTGAAAATAACATAATGTACAAACTTGTCAAATCACTAAGTTGTACACCTGAAACTAACGTAACATCGTGTGTCAACTATACTCCAAAAAAAAAAAAGAAAAAAAAAAGAAAAAAAAAAGAAACAAGAGAGAGAGAGAGAGAGAGAGAGAGAGAGACATTCCAATTAATTGTAATGTATGGATCTTATTTTGATCTAGATTAAAACAAAACATAAAAATAAATGACAAATTGGAGGAGTCAGTTAAGCATCTGACTCTTGATTTCAGCTCAGGTTACTGTGAGTTTGAGCTCTGCATTAGGCTCTGAGCTGACAATGTGGAGCCTGGTTGGGATTCTCTCTCTCCTTCTCTCTCTCCTTCTCTCTCTGCTCCTCCCCTGATTGTGCTCTCTCTCTTCTCTCTCCAAATAAATAAATAAACATAAAAAAATAAATGAGAATAAATCAAAGAAAAAAACCAGTTCTCATTTTGTCTTGTTTAAGAAAGAGATGAAGGAAAAAAAGAATGAAAAAGAAACTTACAAACTCCAAGATATTATACAAATGCTCAGTAAAATAATGGAATCTAAAACAAGCAAAAAACTCTAAAAAGCTTAATAAATATAAGTAGATAAATTGTATTATGGGTATACAAAAACAGCTGAGAAGCAGTGTGGTATAATGAATTGTTAAAATGTTCAGGAATTTGAAAAAGATTACCTGGCTTCAAATTCTACCCTTAGTTAATATCCACATGTGTTTCTAAGACTTTACCTTTTTATCTCTGAAATAGAGTTGAAACGTGTTTTAATGAGATTTATATGTGATAATGTATACAGTGTGCTTGTGATGGTCCCTGCCATACATTAATTGTTTAATAAATGTTATTTATCATCATCATTGTTATTTATATTGTCATTATTAGGTAATACTAATGTAATGACAAAATAAATAAAACTTATTACAGTAAAATTGTATGATGACCCCCCAAAAAAGAGAGAAGTTAAAAAAAATTGTTTATTTATTTTTGGGAGACAGAGCATGAGTGGGGGAGGGGCAGAGAGAGACGGAGATACAGAATCCAGAGCAGGTTCCAGGCTCTGAGTTGTCAGCACAAAGCTCTACATGGGCCTTGAACTCATGGACCTTGAACTCATAGATCAGACTGGGAGATCATGACCCGAGCTGAAGTCAGATGCTGAACTGACTGGGCTACCCAGGCACCCCCCAATTTTTTTTTAATGTTATTATCTTTATATTTGAGAGAGAGAGAGACAGAGACAGAGACAGTGCACCAGCTAGGGAGGGGCAGAGAGAGTTGGAGACAGAATCTGAAGCAGACTCCAGGCTCTGAGCTGTTGGCACAGAGTCCAATGCGGGGCTCAAATTCATGAGCCATGAGATTATGACCTGAGGCCAAAGTCAGATGGCTAACTGCCTGAGCCACCCAGGCGCCCCTGTATGCCTTGTGAATTTTTTTTTAACTAAATATTTAAATATTGTAATGTAGCAACACCAGAAATCAGATTCTATACTTTCACTAGGGTTTGTGGCTTTTTTGAGAATTGAAAGCTGAGTAGTCCATTTGTTTAGTGACTTACTATTTTCACAGAGATTTTATTCCTTCTATTGTGGTCACTGAAGTCTGTTCTTAGCTTGTGTTGAGCTAGTGTTTTGACAGAGATTTTTTTGAACACCAACACCTAAAATAAATGTAGTCCCTCCCCCTCCTCCCCTAGTTTTTTGCAGACTGACTCTGTGCAAAGCCATGCTTCTCCTGAGCCTAGGTAAAAGCTTAGAGTTATCTCAGATATTTCTGAGCATGCATCTTGCCCTGGGCATACGGATGGCTTTCCGAATTCCCCCATATGAGTGTGTGCTTTTGAATGCCCAATTTCCCAAAGAAACTCTTTCCTGTGCTTTTACTCCCAGGCCTGAGGCAGTTTGGGAGGACTGTAATAATTTGCTGCAGACTGTATCCATTTTAGAGTGTTTTTTTGAGCAATTACCCACTTTCCAAGCTGGGTGTGTTTCTAGGTGAAACGGAGACAAGTGTCTTGTCAATTCTTCAGAGAGCCCTCTCACTAACCAGAGTCCTGGTCAGAACAGGTGTACACAAAAACTTATGAGTCAGGTCTGTTCACTTCCACCACAACCTGGGACTGGGGTCCCACACTTGACTACGAAACTTCTATCTTCCTGATTCTTGCTGAGCCAGGGACTGGTGGGGCAAGGGCAAGTTATTCCTCCATTTTAAAGTTGGTTTGTCTTGATTTAGCATTTCTTGGCTGCTGCAAAGCTTTGTTTTCCAGAGTTCTGACAAAGTTGGTCTTAATATATTCTGCTTTTTGATCTGTTGGGGGACAGAAGCTTGGAGCTTCCTACTCCACTGTTTTCCTAACATCATGCATCACATTTTAGTTGTGACCCTGATGATTAAAGGTGTTCTTCTAGAAGTTTCTTGTTTCTTGTTTTATGTATTATGTTTATGTCTTATGATTCATTTGACTTAATTTTGGTATATGGTGCAAAGTATGCGTCAACATTTGATCTTTTGCATTTGGGTTGCATTCACCACTTGTTGAAAAACCTGTCCTTTCTCTACTGTTTTCCTTACCCCTTTTTCAAAAATTAGGTGTTCATGTCTATTTACATGTCTCTTTGTTTTGTTTCGTTGACCCATCTGTCTTTTTTTATGGCAGTACCATATAGTCATAATTACTGTAGCTGCTATCATCACTATATTGAAATCAAGTAGTTTTAGTAATCAAAATTTCCTCTTTTTTTTTAGTAGAATTTATTTTTTAGAGCAGTTTTAGGTTCATAGCCAAGTTGAGTGGAAAGTATAGAGATGTTCCTTATGCCCCCTACCCCAATATATGTATAGCCTTCCCACATTATTAACATCCCCCACAAAAGTGATACATTTATTACAATAGATGAACCTACACTGACACATCATTATGACCTAGAGTGCATAGTTTACATTAGGATTCACTCTTTGCACATTCTATGGGTTTAGAAAAATTTATAATGACATTTATATACCATTACAGTGTCATTCCACTGCCCTAAAATCCTCTTATTTTTCAAGGTTCTACTGTAGGTTATTTGCATTTCCATTTAATTTTAAAATTGGCTTTTTAAAATTTCTACAAAATTATCTGCTGGGATTTTGGTTAGGATTTTATTTAATCTGTTGGTCAGTTTGGGGGAAAATGATATCTTAATGTTAAGTCTTTTTGCTTATAGAATTGGTGTATCTTCATTCACTTAGGCAATCCTTAACTTCTTTCAGAAATGTTTGGTAGATATTAGTATATAGGTTTGTCAGATTGATTCTTGTGTTCCATAATTTTGATTCCATTGATTTTATAATTTCAATTTTCAGTTGTCAGTCTATTATATAGAAATACAAATAACTTTTATGTATCAATTTTGTATCCTAAAATCTTGCTAAATTCACGTATTAATTCTAGTAAGTTTCTTATAGATTTCATATGATTTGCTACAAAAATGATGAGGTTATCTACAAATAAAGGCATTTTTACTTCTTCATTTCTAATCAATTTCTCTCTCTTTCTTTCTTTTATTTTTTGGTCTTATTGAGCTAACAGTATATTTTATTTTAACTGGATGGACAGATCTAACCATATTCATATGAGAATCAAACATGAATATGCATCTATATTGAGGTTCCAAAGGAAAAAAATGGGTAATATTGCATATCTTCTAAAAATATCAAATTGGTAGGAAGAAGGGATTTGAGTTTTCACTTTTTAAAGCATTTGTAAGTTGCATGTATAATCAAAATAGGAAAACCTTATTTTTCAATGTTAATCAGTCTTGGGAGCAAGGAATTCTTGTCCATAACTTCAAAACATTTCCAGAATCAGACTACTCTCCACTTTCCATCATTTCTAACTATCAACTCCTACTTGGACTGTTTCATTGGTCTCCTAACTGGTCTCCTTGTCTCCATTCATTATTGTTTATAGCTTATTCTCCATGACAGCATTCAGAGAAATCCTTTCAGAATGTTATTGAGACCATGTTACTCTCATTAAAATACTTTAATAGCTTCCCTTTTTACTTACAGTAAAATCCAGTGGCCTTAGCGTGGTCATTAAAAGTACAAATATGATCTGGTTCCCAGTCATGTTTTTGACTATGTTGCCTACCACTTACCTCTCTTTCAGTTACAATAGCCTTATTTTTGTTTCTTGAATACAACACTAACATTTTCATTTCAGGGTCTGCGTTTGCTGTTCCTTCTTCCTGGAATGCTTTTAACTCAGATATCTAAATGACTTGTTCTATCATTACATTTATGTTTGTTCAAATACCGCCTCACCTGAGAGGCCATATCGAAATACCCAGCATGAGACATACAATTCTCTATGTTATTTAACCCTGTTTGCTTCTTTCTGTTTTCTCCTTTGTACCATTTACTTCCTGTCTTGGTTTATTTCAATTTATTTATTTTATTATTTGTCTCCCACAACTAGATTGTAGGTTGTGTGATAATAGGGATGGTGTTTTGTTTACTGCTATATCCTGGTGCTTAGAATAATGCTGGCATAGAGAGGGTATTCAATGTATATTATTGAATGATGATTATTTTTTAATAAATAAGTTGATTTTACCATCCATACTGGCCTACATATACTGAAGTGCTGGCAAGTGATAAGCTACCGTTGTGATTTCCTAAGGAATGAGTGGCTCTTTTTGATACTATATTTATGAACTAGTCAACATAAGAATCCAAATCTACTGTAACATATCAGGTTTTCATGCTTCCACAAGTTACACTAAATTTAATGTTTGGTCTCAAATCATAAGACTACTTTAAGATCTATTCCTTGCCACAGTGAATTATTTAACTAACTTTTGTATGAGTTTCTTCCTTCATTTACCCTTACACTTTCAACCATAAACATGAATCACTGATTAAAATGAGGATCATGAAACTGGCGAATATACTCAAGATAATAAACAAAATTTAGAAGAACCACAAGCTGAGGGTGCCTGGGTGACTCAGTCGGTTAAGTGTCCAACTTCAGCTCGGGTCATGATCTCATGGTTTGTGGGTTCGAGCCCCACATCAGGCTCTGCACTGACAGCTCAGAGCCTGGAGCCTGCTTTGGATTCTGTGTCTCCTCTCTCTGCCCCTCACCACCCTCACAAAAATAAATAAAACATTAAAAAATAAAAATAAAAAAGAAGAACCACAAGTCTTCCAGGCATATGAAAAGATTTGGCCTCATCTATGAGACTACTTTGACACAAAGAAGGCAGCATTTTTCTAACTATGAATAATGAATCAGTAAGAGTTGTCATGGAATCTTTTTAAAAAACTTTTTTTTTTTTTTTTTCAACGTTTATTTATTTTTGGGACAGAGAGAGACAGAGCATGAACGGGGAGGGGCAGAGAGAGAGGGAGACACAGAATCGGAAACAGGCTCCAGGCTCTGAGCCATCAGCCCAGAGCCCGACGCGGGGCTCGAACTCACGGACCGCGAGATCGTGACCTGGCTGAAGTCGGACGCCCAACCGACTGCGCCACCCAGGCGCCCCTAAAAAACTTTTAATGTCTATTTATTTTTGAGAGAGATCGAGAGTGAGTGGGGGAGGGGCAGAGAGAGAGAGAGAGAGAGAGAGAGAGAGAAAGATACAGAATCTGAAGCAGACCTCAGGCTCTGAGCTGTCAGCACAGAGCCTAACGCGGGGCTCGAACTCACAAACTGGGAGATCATAATCTGAGCCAAAGTCAGATGTTTAACCCAGTGAACCACCCAGGCACCCCTATGGAATCTTAATATATCCACAGTTGCTGCCTCATATATGGATTTTATTCTTGTGAAATTACAAACAATTCTAAATATTTCAGCCTTTTCTTTGATAAAAACCAGAGCAACAGTTTTATGTAAATATTGCATTTGCAACGTGCATCACGTCTGGAAGAAAATCTCAAAAATTTCTTGCAAGTGGAAAGAGAAAATTCTTGGTGAGGAGAAATATAATTTAAAATAAAAACAAACAAATGAGGGGCACCTGGGTGGCTCAGTCAGTTAAGCCTCTGACTCTTGATTGGCTCAGGTCATGATCTCATGGTTCATGAGTTGGAGCCCTGCCTCAGGTTCTGTGCTGACAGCACAGAGCCTGCTTGGATTTCTCTTTCTCCTTCTTTCTCTGCCCCTTCCCCATTTGCATGTGTGCACGTGCTGTCTCTGTCTCTGTCTCTGTCTCTGTCTCTGTCTCTGTCAAAATAAAAAAAAAATAAACATTAAAAAAATAATAAACAGACAAAAATCTTGCTTGATGCTTCTTCCTTCAAAATAAGTTTCGAGTCACCTTCAATGGGGTGCCTGGGTGGTTCAGTCGGTTAAGCAGCCGACTTCAGTCATGATCATGATCTCAGGGTTGTGAGTTCAAGTCCCACGTCAGGCTCTGTGCTGACAGTCTGGAACCTGCTTTGGATTCTGTGTCCCCCCCACCTCTCCTTGCCCCTCCCCCACTCATGCTCTGTCTAGCTTTGTCTCTCAAAAGTAAATAAATGTTAAAAAAAATTTAAAAAAAGAATCACCTTCGAAGTTGAAGTTCTTGTAATAGAAAATTTATGAAGCCCTTTCCTGTCATTATAGTTAAACCTTTTTAAAGGCAAAAATGTTACACAGCTAAAAAAAGTTTCCCCTATTTTCTATGTTTTTTCACAGTTAATTCTGAAGCTTAGAAGTATTTATATATCAAAAGCAGGACACCCCACTGCTAAACATTATAATGATATTAATTAAAATGGACACAATATATAACTATTTTTCTATTCAAAAAATTGAATCTAGCTGTTCTATATTAAGCCATCAAAAAAAAACCCACAAAATAAAATAAACATAAAAATAGAAAAAAGCAAACACAGTTTTGTCCCCTATTTCAAATTACTTCTGTCCACATTTCCTCTTTATCCTCATTAATCTATTATTTCTTCGGTTGGCAAGCAGTGTATCTTATTCTTACTTATGCATTCATGTCCCTATGTATCAACTTCCCTATTTCCCAGGACATAGAAGAGAATTTTACATTTTAATATTTGAATAGTTATATATTTTATTTTTAAACTCACATTCCACAAATAGATTTCTGTGGTTCGTGGATTTGATGTATGATGAAGCCAATAAAGGACTGTCTCAGAATGAACAATATATCAATGGCTTCATGACAGCTAGATAGATTAATTCAAATTAATACCAAAATAGACCATGATATATCAGTTTTCCAATAGTACTTTATCTTCTCACTTCTCACATAGTGGAAATAGGAATTCCCACTATGCAGTGTAGATAATATTTAGAAACCTTTGAGTTCTCAAATTTGAGTGACTTGTATAAATAAAATCCGTGACAACACCTGTCAGAAAAAACAGAATCATATTACCTTTATTTTTGTGACAAAGGGACCTTTTTAGGAGACATCAGCATAAGTGGTAAAAAGCCGTTAGACATTTTCTTAAGCTGAAGTGATAAAATTTCTACTTTGAAGTTTTGAGATATAGAAGTCCAAAGTTCAATTTTCAGGAGAAATTAATTTTTCACATTCTGGCATCAAGAGTACACAGTCTTGATGTCTATCTGTGATTAGATTAGAGGGAAAGCCACAAGACAAAGGCAAGCTCAGTAATAATTTAAAAGACCCAGTCTCTGATTTCCCAAATACTTGAGGGGGAAAAAAAAATGGAGAGAAATTTCTACATGGAAAACCCTGTCATATTTAGAAAAACTACTTTCAGTCAGTCATTTAGATGCCTTCAGGAAAAATTAATATAAAACTGTTTAAACAATAAACCTGATATTAATTGTTGGCTAAAATAAATAACAGTAAGTTCAATGTGTCTCGCTGTTTTTCCCAGTAACTCTTTTGGCTCTGCCTTTTCTATGTGTTGGTTGGTTTCATCAGTGCGGCTGTTATTAAGATCATGGAATCAGTCCCAGGCTTTGGATCAATTCATAACAATAAAAGAGAATGGACAAATAGTCATTTAAAGAATTAATTCTAGAAGATAAAAGAATAATTGTATCATAGTTTCCTGAAAACTTCTCACATCCCATTGATCCAAACTGGCTAACATGTCCATTCTTAAGCCAATCACTGATGAGGAAGGAAGGATTACTACCTGTTCAGTTGGGCCCAAGTTAGCTTTTGGAGGTGAGGGAGGCCTCTTCTGGTGCACCGGGGATATATGAGGAAAGATAGCTGTAACAAACAAACAAAAAAGGAACCGTGCTCAAAATGAGATGAAAAGGAGGAATGAGTAAAATTTCTACACTCAAGTTTTGATATATGAAAGTCAAATACATGATAATGTACACTATAATCATGTATATATTATTAATGACTATATAAAAATACATTTTCATATTATTGATGCAAATAGATTAATTTTTTTGAGAACTGCATCTCACAGATAAAATTTCAGCTTGTGTATAATACTGGGTTGTTTTGGTCAATAATTTTGTTCCCATTACAGAATCAGATTGCTTTTATAAAGATGACAAAATTTCCCATTATTCCAAACCAAAAGAAAAGATGGCTAAAACATTTTTAAGCTAGCCGATAAAATAATTAATTGAAATCTTCCTTATTTTATATGTTCTTCATATATTATGAAATCCAACCCAACTCCCCAAAGATTAAATGTATATCCATTCGGGTCCATTAGTAACTCAGCTCCATTTAGCATTGAAGATTAGAGTCCTTCCACCTATAGATTCTATTATTTTCAGTTCTAAATCCATTAATACATCAGAATCCCATTTCTTCTAGCAAGTAAGATTTAGAATATTAGATGAATGCTCCATGGAAAGTACATGTTGTGTTTTACTCACATGCTGTAGTAGTTGGAGACATATTTGGGCCCCTAAACTCCAACTTTCCCACTTCTTCAGCACACTGTACACTTTGCCATTTGTTAGAAGAGAACATAGGTCTTTCGGCCATGTGTTTCCAGTTAAGGATAAAAAAAATATATATAAAGGAATATGCCTTCTAGTACCTTCTTTGACAGTTGACTAATCCATGTTCTGCTATAACAAAAAAAAAAAAAAAAAAAAGAAGGCATTGTAATTAGTTTTTTTTTTTTTTTTAAACTGCTTTTTTGATTAATAAAACAAGTTTCTCCAGTGCTAATTCTGCCAGAGTTTTGGACGTCAGGTGATCTCAGACTCCCATCTCTCTTGCGGCACATTTGTTGCTAATTTCTTCCTAAACTTAATGTTGAGGGGCAGTCGTCATTTTTGAATGTTCAAACATTTGGCACCTATTTTGAGGGCTAAATCCACATTTCCATTTTTGCTATTCTAGTTGCAAGTAAGAAAAATTTAGACCTGTCAATGCCCACACAGCAATGGCAAAGAAGGAATGCTTATGGGGAGCAGGGAAGCTAAGAAGGAGTGCCATGCTTACAACTGGTATATTTTTATTTTTCAGTATCACGTTATAAAATTTAATTGTGAATTTCCATTCTTATTTGAAGGACAAGTAAGTTGGGGCTGTTACTCTTGTGCTGGAAGGAGAACGCCCTGCATGGCTCCACGCTGTTCCTGATTCTTATTGTTTTTCTGTAATAACCTGTGATTTCTCCTTTAAGTCCCGCCATTTATTGCCATTTATTACAAGTTCACCAGTAGATTTTCAAGTAAAATAGAGGTCTTAGTAGTTATTCTAATATTGCCATTATTGCATTTATTGCCATTTATTCCAAGTTCACCTTTTATTGTTTAGGACTCCATCTGCCTCACCTTTGCTTGGTTATTTTTTACTGTGAGACTGTACCTTATTCTTGAGTCACAATAACTGTTGGCAAACTGGTCTTGCTTTATCCTGGGTAGATAATAGCATTTCAGTTTACAGAGAATCAAATCCTGTAATTCTGCTTCCCATACCCTAAAACCCTTTTTTGTTCCCCTACCAATTATAGGGAAATTTGGGGCTATGGACATCATAAAGCAGGGCAAAATTTTCTTTATACTCTTAGATTCCGGGAATTGTACATATCAAGTGATGCCAGATCTAAAGATAGAGTAATTCTTCTATTCTCAATTCTACCCCCGCTCTGGTCCAAAGTTTAAGTCAACAGAATATCTTGTGGTTTAGGTTATAGTATTTAGAACAATCCCCTGTATTTGCAGGGCGTTTAAATGTAGGTAGCAGGTCTAACCTGTCTCATTAAGAAACTGGATAAAGTCAAATTCAGCTCTAAAAGTTTCTACATTTTTTGTCCGAACACAAATACGATCTTACTGGTATCTTAATATCAAACGTGAATTTCAGTATTACTTTCAATTTGATATATTGTTTAGGGTGTTGCCAGCTGCTAATCAATTAAACCCTAAAACTTAGTAGTTTATCACTCTAGAAGTCTTTTACTCATGTTATATCCAAAACCGTGTGTTCGGTGGCCAGGCTTGCATGAAGCAGTTCAAAGATTCAGGCTCCTTCTATGTTATGATACTGCCATCATGTATAGTTGTGGATACTTTTCCAGCTGGAGAAGGAAAAAATTCATAACATCTACCTGTTTCATTCACAGTTTAGACTAGATGTGACACAAGACACTTCTGCTTATATTCTTTGGGTCGCACAAGAAATGGAGACTTGAAAATGTAGTCCCTGGTGGGGCAGCCCCTTTCCAG
This sequence comes from Leopardus geoffroyi, assembly GCF_018350155.1. NCBI lineage: Eukaryota > Metazoa > Chordata > Mammalia > Carnivora > Felidae > Leopardus > Leopardus geoffroyi. The sequence continues at coordinate 155,883,958 of NC_059328.1, forward strand.
AAATCAGTCTTTTCTATGAAAGGGGAACACAAATTGTTAGAGGACCAATAGCTGCTGGCCAAAAACAGTGATATTACTAATCAGAGAGGTCTTAGTAGTTATTCTAAGAAAGCACACTCATCTTGGAAGATATTTCCTAACTCCAAAGAAGTAAGATTTATAGCTTTAAGCACTTGGATACTTTAGCTTCTATCACAAACCAAAGAACAAAAAAGATGCTGAGAAACTCTATTTTACTTGAAAATCTACTTTTTAATGAAAACCCAGACTTCTAGTCATGCTGGCAGTGCGAGTAGTCCAGTGAAACCCACAAATAATGATTATAAATATTAACAAAAATTTAAACAATCTCAATTGTTTGAAATAGACATAAAACAAGCAGGAAGGGGGGGGGTGCCTTTCAAAGAATGCTGTGATAAGAATTATACTCTTTATAAGTATACTTTAAGTATAAGTATACTTTATAAGTAAGTATAAGTATACTTTATAAGTATACTCTTTATAAGTATGTGACTTTTCTCTTTTGTCTCAGAATACTGTTTTGTCTTCTACCCCAGTGCTCAGCTCTGGTAGTAGAAAAGCAGAGGTTTACCCCCTCAAGGTTGGAGTGGACAAAACTGGAGGTTGATAGAATATCTGGAAGCCACAGAGCCAAATAAGGAGTAACTTGTCAGATCTTGATATAATTTAAGCTATATATGCATAGGGAAGTGTGCCAATTACCCATTTATTGCTTCTCAGCTCCAAATTCATGTTTTATTGTCTGTTCTACAACAATGGACGCGGGCCCTATGAATAAATATTTTTTTTTCCATCTGAGAACAGCATTATTAGCAGAGGGCACTGGACTGGCATTGAAGAAGGGAGGAGTTATACTTCCTGGTCCTGGTGTGCTCTCAGTCAGCCTCTCGCACAGCTTCCCAGGCTCACTCTATGTCCTGCAGCATGAATGGTACCTGTGGTGCTCCATTCCTGCAGTGGATGACACTTGAAGCCAGCATTTACCTTAGCATCCCTCTCAGGCAGATAGCTTGCAGTGAAACACCTACCCATGGGAAGCTTTTCCTGGCATCCTAGAGGGTGGGTTTCTGGCAAGTTCTTCATATACAGTACCACAGTGACTTTCTCTATTATCCAGCGCACCACAGCCATGTCTCTCACAGCAAGATCTCCATCTCAGTCCTGGGACCTCTTCTTTGGACCTAAGATGTTAAGATATGATTTCTTGTCAAAGCTTGTCTTTTCCTGCACAAAACCCCTGTAACATTTTTACACATATCTGTAGGAAAGTGAGACAGGGGCTGGAGAAAATTCATACAAGGCTGGTGCGGAGGAGTTTATAAGTGTGTTTCTAGGAATATTTGAAAAGTCACACTGCTATGAGATTTTTGAAAAGAAGACATGTGGGTCAAACTGCAGACTTTTAGTTAAAATTGAAAAACTTTAGAACAAGCCAACTGAAAGGGGGTGAGGGTTAAGTTCATAATTTTCCTCTTTCTAAAATTATGTTTTGTAGAAAGTATCTAAAATGAAATTTTGGAATTTAACTCCTTGTGAAATGACTTGAAAGAAATGGTGTATTTTCTGTGTTTCAACTAATAAGGTTATGATGATGATTGATTAGTTGTTCAATTTGATGAGATCAACTGCTTTTAGGAAAATCCGTTAAAAAGTGCTCACTTCATTTCAGATACAAGGAGGCAGTGTCACCTGAAGTTCAACTAGTGTTGGGGATAGGGATGGAAGTAGGAGTAGGGTACAGCTGGGTATTCTCAAATCCAGTTATCCTTAATAGGTGAGATTCCTGTTCTGTAGCATTTGAGTCTGTAGAGACCCTTGCCTGTGCAACAGGGAAACACAGGGGGAAGAAACCTGATTATTCACATTTAGGATTGTTAGGTGTCTTAGAGTGTCTTCAGGAAGTGAAATAAAATCCATTATATCTGATTTTACTCAAATGTGCCTTTTTTTTTTTCTTTTTCTTTTCCCTATAGCCAACTTGTATAGAAAACCTTGGCATAGGAGGTTGGCCATTGCAAATGGAATTTGTCTTTTTTTCTTACAGCTATTAAAGTCACCTAATGAAAAACTGTATTTTTTTTAAATAATACTGTTTGAGGATACTTAGACAGTTTTAATATCAAACTATATCTACAATTTTATTTTTATTTAACTTTAAAAGTTCTAATTCTGTAACTGACTTAGCAAATATCTTGTACTTTTCTAAAAAATAATGTCTTAGATTCTAAGAGGTTTTGTAATAATAACAATAATAATAATTGCAGAAGGAAAAGAATTTGTATACTGGAGTTGAAGAAGTAAGTAAATGTAAAGTGGAAGGTGATGGCCAAGTTTCCCACTCTTGGAAAGGGAAAGCACAGGCTAGAATGAGCTGTGCAGAACTGGACTAGAGGTAGAGACATCAGTATGAACTTGTGATTAACCTAATACAGATGAATGGATACAGAAATAATTAGAGATACATGTGTATACATTTCCTAGGTCGGTCTGCTCAGAGGGCCAGGGAGCAGTGGTAGCATATTAGTAGTGAGCATACCAAGTACCTAGATCATGGTTTCTTTTGACCAAAGACTCAGGGCTCCTTGGAGAAATGACTGATTATAGGGGCGAAACAGGCAAAACATAAGATAAAGGTGGAACACTTTATAGTACCAGAAAATAAGGAAGTGCTCGAAAATGGGGGCATGTCAAAGGGACTCAGGAGCCAAACTGAAAGAGCTCCAAAGACTCAGTGTTGGAACTTGAGCAACAAAATAAAAATATAGTATCACATTATAATCCAACTTATAAAATAAGTATTCATGAATACAGAGTGATGTAACTAAATGACTGAATAAATAAATGGGGGAGAAGAGACAAACATCCCCTCTAGGACACAGAGCTTAATCACCTCCTCTCTGACCCTCCTTTGCACTTAGTTACTTTCTTCCAGAGACTAGAATATGAAAGGGGGGAAAGTAACTTTACTTTGGAGAAACATGACAAAGTCTACCTTGGCCGGGTGCAAGGTAAACATCATTAGTGTAAGTCATGTTGATGTATCTTTCATATGACACGATGAGAGAAAAGTTCTAATTTATAAAACTTATTGCATGGAGCCATGAGTTTAGGGTCTTTCAGATACCCCAATCAGCAGATGTGGAGGATACAAAAGATACAGTAATTCATTATAAAGTAACATTATAGAATGTCAAGGGCATATATACCCACAGGTATGTGTGTGTGTGTGTGTGTGTGTGTGTGTGTGTGTGTGTGTATATATATATATATATATATATATATGTAATTTGATTTATCTAATACATTTAAATCAAACAGTGCTTTGAATACCTCAAGATAAGCTGCATTGTTAAATCTGCTATTAGAGAGATTGGATTATTTCCCAATTCCTCAATATCTTCATTCATTGTGCTCTTTTTTATATCCTATGTAACTGTCATGATTTAGCTATGATATCTTCCTAGAAGAGCCCTTGAACAATTTTTGCGATGTGTTTTCTGGAAAAGATTTCTTAAAATAAGTTTAATAAGATTTATTATGTTTCTTCTGAAATTTCTGGATAAGAATATGTTACAGTAAAAAGAATTTAAAACAGAGCATTAAGCCTTTGGAAGGTGGCTGATCCAATTTAAGACCGATTAGACTCATATTTCAAAAAGACACAGGAAGAACTTTCTGAGGTCAAAGTCATGGGTAAGTTCTTTTGTAAAAGCCTCAATTTCTACCATTAGTAGGTTGGAAGGCAGCTTGTTTAGCCAACAGGTTTTCGTGTCCGCTCTAGAATTGAATGCATCTTCTTCATGTACTGTCTGTGTGATCTTTTGCCAAAGAAGCTTTTTTTTAATCTCTGATTTTTCATATTAAATGGGAAAATAATAGTAATTGCCATATCAGGCTAATGAATGAATCAAAGGAAATGATTAATGTGTCAGCACAGTGCTTAGCACATAAGAAACACTTCAAAATATAATGCCTATAATTACTAAGTGTCCATGATTCTTTTTCCCAAAACTACAACACCTAGCCTCTTCTTATAATTCCATCGTTTTGCATATTAGTAAGTGGTGTTATATGCTGGATCACACCTTTCATTAACTAAGGGAACTGATAAGAGACATAAACTCTCAGGAACTTCTCAGTGGCTGATGGTGAAGCTATGTCAGTACCATGAGGGTAGTCACTGAAAAGAGACTACAGGTACTGAGTCCCTGAACTGTTGTATTCAAAAGCATTTCATAGACTTTTTTTTTTTTTTTTTTCCTCTTAAGTAAACAAGGAAGGCTAGAGGGATTAAAGTTGACCAATTTAATTACCTTCTCCCAGATAAGATAAGGCTCTGATAAAGTAATTTCCCTTGAGGCAGGTCTCTTTGACCTTGAGCCTATTTCAAAATGGCTACTTTCCCCTCTTCCTGTCTGAAGCACTGGTCAGGTTTCTTCAGTCCTCACCATAAGAACCTGGAGTTTCTTCAGGTTAAACCTGTGAAAGTGTAGGGGCTCCCCTAGGCGTAGGCCCCAGGAGGTTTTAATGCTCAAGCCATTCCACACTCAGCCTCCACCAATTAGTCAATTACCACCTGAGTGTTCCTACAAGTTATGGCTCTAGCTAGTAAACTGACCTCAGCTGTTACTCTTTGTATTTACTTGTCTCTCCAGTTTTTAAGGAAGCAGTTTGGCCTGTGGGAGCTCAGTTCCCGGATGGATCTAAGAAGAGGTGTTGGCTTTCAGGTCGTGCAGTGGTGACTTTCAAGCTTTTTACGTCCAAGAACTAAAACTGTAAGTTCTGATATTTTTTATTATTTTGCTTTGCAGCTTTCTTGACAACGCTAATACTGTACATTCAAAACATAAATGTATACAAATTAAGCTTGTTCTTACAAATTAAGATTATTTTCTTTTGTTTTTTAAATGCTTATTTTCTTTTTGAGAGAGAAGGCAGGGGAGGAGCAGAGAGAGAGGGACAGAGGATCCGAAGTGGGATCCCCGCTGACACTAGTGAGTCTAATGTGGGGCTCAAACTCAAGAACAATGAGATCCTGCCATGAATGAAGTTGGATGCTCAACTGAGCCATCTGGAGATTGTTTTCTTATTCTGAGTTCAAGCTAAGATAGACAAGTATTTTTTTAGTCTTTCTTGGCCTTAATGTATTTTCTAGTTCCTTTTGTTTTCCTGGGTGTGTTGTCTTATACAATCATGGTTTTATTCAGAGTTCTCAATTCCAATGGCTTGTGTTGTTTTAGTCCAAGACCTTATCTTTATCCTCTAAAGGTAACTGAGACAAGCAAAAACCCTTAGGCACAGATTTTTAACCATTCTAATTTCCTGACCCTACTTCATCTTTCCCCCTTACAATGTTGCAAGTTCAGATTTAAAGGTCATTCGTTATTTTTATTTTTTAAGTTTATTTATGTATTTATTTAGAGAGAGAGGAGGGGTAGAAAGAGAGCAAGAGGAAGGGGCAGGACAGAGAGAATTCCCCGAACCCGGGGCTCAAACTCTGGAATCACGAGATCATGACGTGATCTGAACTCAAGAGTCGGATGCTTAACCGACTAAGCCACGCAGGTGTCCCTCGCTTTGTTTTTAATCCAAAACATCCGTGTATTTTTGTTTTTTGCTTTTTTTTATTTTTTTGCAGGCATGTTTTCAGTTTCTTCTTACTGACTTGTGAGGCAGTTTTCAGACTAGATACCTGAAACAACTGTATTGTGGAAAGTTCAAATCACAAAATAAGTGATTCTTGGATCACTGTGATGTTGTAGCAATTACTCATTAATAGGAGTTATTCACTCTACATGTGCCAGGCACGTAGAATGCAATGAGCAAGATATCAAGTTCCATTTCCCCTAAGGTGTATCTATTTTAAAAAAGTGTTGGGGAGGAAAAAAAAATGTCCCTTCTTCAATTCTACATCCTTTGTCTTGTCTAATAAAGTTGATGTAAGATTGACTAATAAGAGAAAAATATAAGACTCAAAAATGAGTCTGAAAGAAGTGCCCAAAGCAGGAAACTTTTATACCTTTTGGATAAGGAAACAGTAAGTGTGAAGAAGTGACAAGGCAAAGAGGTTGGGGCTTGTAAATTAGAGAAGAAGTAACCAGGTTGTTTATAAAGTCTTCTTGGCCCTGAATTTCTTATTTCGGGTGATAAGGATACCTTCTGCCCTCCTGGTACAGGGAGGATACCTTTCATACGGAAGACTGATATTTCTTGCTTTCAGGGGGTCAGTGGAGGGTCAGAGTGTCCTTGCACTGGCTGTTTCTCAAGTGACTTTAATTTAACCTAATATGCCAAAATGCCATATTTGGGGGTGGCAAAAGAAAAGTAACTCTCCTCTTTCAACAGAAAGAGACAAATTAATAAACTTGAAAAGCAAAAAGCTAGAGGCACAAGTGTGGAGTGATAAAAGAACACAGTGAAGGGAGCACACCTACATAGACCTCACTGGGTAAACACAGTCGGGGACGGCTTCAGGGAGAACCTGAAGAGTACCTAGAAATGTTCTGGATGAAAAATGGTATGTAGGGTTTTCCAGTAGTCAGAAACAATATAAGCATAGATAACAAGGGGAAGTAAATAAATTTCAGTGACTGGCTTGCTATGTTGGTGGAAGATAAGGGTATGGGAGAAAATGTATGAAATCAGACCACATGATGGCTTTTATGTCAAAATGAGTCTGGATTGTATTTTGAAGATGAATAGGAAATGTTGGAGTATTTTAAGCAGAAGAATAGGAGCATGGAGTGAATTGTACTTTAGAAAAACCACACCAATAGACATACAGAGCAGTGGTTCTCAAAACTCAGCATATGTCAGAATCTCCTGGAGAGTTTGTTGAAACCAGATCTCTGGGCACAAACTCCCTAGCGTTTGTTTCTAAATCCAGGTGAGGGGCCCTGAGGATTTGCATTTTTAACAAGTTCCCAGGTGATGGTGACACTGCTGGTCTGATGACGCACTGAAAATCACTGTGGAGGTTGAGTAAAATAAATTGAAGGACAGGCATGGTAACAAGGCCAGTTAGCTAATGTGAAAGCAATAAAATTAGCCAGGCACCAGCAAAATGAAACAAAACTGGCAACACTAGGATTATTGACTTAATGTAGTTATATTTTAGTAAATAGACAAATTTGAAATCTCCTAATTGATCACTGTGACCCTCTTCTCTCCTTCCTCTCCTTTCACGCATTCTCTTCCTCCTTCCCTAATGAGTCTATCATGCTGTGAAGTATCTTGATAGAGGTCCAGGAAGAAGTAAACATATACAAAATAAATAGAAGAAACAAGATCAATAGGGTTACTAAATCTCCAACTTTAATGATTTGGTATTTTATGGTACAATTTCTTACATTCTTATGAGCCATCATAATTTTAAGTTCTAAGTCTTTCTTACATCTTAATCTGGCTTAGAATAAATGATTGGAGAAAAGACCAACAAATCAAAGAAATTGGGAAGAAAGCAAGCATGCCAGGTCATGGTACATGAAAAAGGGGAACAACAAACAAAAACTGAAAGAGGAAAAATGAACCCCCCCCCCAAAAAAAAACCCAAAATTTTTAGGTACAATAATTTATCATTAGTTCAGTAAGTATGAATGGGGGATGAGGTTAAGGCATTTATGCTGTGTATTCTCCTACCCCCTAACCTTCCAGTGAGTGGGGGTAGCTTTGCTCTTGTAGTTATGTTTTGCTTTGTATAATAGGGTTTTGAAGAGGCAAATGTACAAACTGAAAACTTCTCCCAGTATGTAAAACCACTTGTTTTACTAGTTATCAAGTGAAGAGTGCACATGGTTTTATTTTAGGTTAAAGTGGAAGGTTAAACTAAAGGAGAAAAATAATCTGGTGTTACAACGTCTGACATTCAGGTCAACAGGGTAGAGATTTCTATAGTAGTATTTTTTCGGTTTTATTGCTCTGAAAAGGTGGTTTGGCCCTGTGTATTAGTGTATTTTTTGGATATAATATATCTACTATATTTGATTCCAGGGGCAGAAATACAAAGTATCCCTTCTTTCTGGCTTTTAAATTGGTGGATGTGTTTCCTTGGCAACTATCATCCTGCACGGTAGTGGCATGATGTTATGAAACACAGGGCCCAGTTGAATACACCAGTTGTTTGGGAATGTATGTTTGGTTTGCTGCACCTTATGGGATGAGGAAATAAGGTACTTTATCTCTGTGAAATTAACCTTTATAAAAATCTCGAGGCATAGCTTTTCCTTGGTTACTCAGCCCTCTTTATTGAACTATCCTTGTGATTGCTTTATAATTTTGAAAATCTTGTTACCCCATCACAGGTGACCTATCTCCAACCTCAAACTGTCTGGGACATTCTTAACCTCCCCAACTTTGCACAAAGATTCTTTCCTCAACTCTATATAAATTGCTTTATAGCCACTTCCCTCACAGTTCTATTTCAGTGCTTTTTCCTTCCTGTTCCCATAATACCTTATATATTTTATTGGTGAAAATATTATAAATTCTTCAAAGGTTAAGAACTACTGTACACTTCGTTCTGTATCTCCATGAATCTGAATGCATTTAGTAGATTATTCTAATCTCTTCTTCAGAAGCCCTTGTTTCTTCTTTACAATGTTTTTTAAAGATTTATTTATTTATTTATTTATTTATTTTGAGAGAGAGAGATGCAGAGAAAGAATCCCAAGCAGGCCCCATGCAGTCAGCACAGAGCCCAGTGTGGGGCTCTATCCCACACCCTGGAGTCATGACCTGAGCCAAAAAATTAAGAGTGGAACACTTAACCGACTGAGCCACCCAGGTACCCCCTTTATTCTCTTAATGCGAAATCTCCTTTTATCATCCTACCAAGAGATATGTTCTGCATATTCTTAAACTGTCTTGGGATTGTTTTATAGAACTCTTCTCTGTAAATCATGTATCCAAAATAAAATGGCCACCACAGGAAGGTGATAGGTTTTGAGATAACAGGAGAAGTGCAGTTGGTGAGCTAGAAATCACAATCTCTTCTCGTTGATACTAAAAATACAGAACCTTTTCGTATAAAACAGTTCTATATCAAAATGAACAATAAAGGTTCGATGTCAAGTGGTACTTGACTAAACACAAAATGTTTAGAGAGGTATTTCTTTAAAAGCACGTTTATATTAGGACCTGGAATACAAATGTATCTTTTTATCACTTGTATTTCCAGAAATTGCCATTAAAATAACTTATCTTCTCCATATTCTAAATCACAGGAAACTATTAAACTGTTCATAGTGCAACCTGCAGTGTCTTATTGACGCACACTGGCTTATTCTAATGTACTCGTTATTGGCTTGTTGGTTGAAATGTAAGGTTTCTTAAAGATCTTTGTGTCTGTATTGAGGGTCTTAGCCTTTGGACTGCACAGCTTGTCTTCTGGTTTTATAATGCAGCCTATTTCTAGGTCTTGAATAATGTAAAATGCAGACAAGTTACTTTAAAAAGAGTCTTGCCTTTTTGTAGCAGCTGCTGCTACTGCTGGCGTCATTGTTATTCATGTACAAGGATGTAGCTGAAAAGACCAATTCATGATCAAGCCAAGAATAACTGAATTAAAA